>NC_141295.1:19354154-19396654 GCF_037954325.1 Fistularia commersonii
GAGTAGTGCGAGTGCAGGTGGTCTTCGCTGATGTCGTACAGGTTGCCCAGGTGGGCGCACACGTCGCAGCGGGCCTGCGGCGAGCGCACCGTGTACAGGCCGGAGTAGCCGCTCAGCTTGGACAGGCAGGAGCGGCAGTGTCCGGGGCGAAGGCCCGCCGTGGCAGAGCCGCCGCCGCCGCCGCCGCCGCCTCCGGGGGCGTCGAAGGAACCGCTGGTTTTATCCTTCGCACTGCGAGGAAAAAACGCCATAATCACAACACGGACGCGCGCGAGATGATTGCAACGGCGGCGGCGGCGGCGGCGGCTACCTGCTGTGCGTGTAGGTGCTGTACTTCTTGTCCTTCAGGGAGTGCAGGTCGGCCTCGGCGCTGTGGCTGTGGTGCAGCAGGCTGGCGCTCAGCTGCAGCACCGGGGCGTCGTGCCCGTGCGGGTAGGCGGCGTCGGCGGGGAACAAATCGGGAGGGTAGTGGTCGTCCCCGCCTTGGCTGTCACGCTGGTACGGCGGCGCCGACTGGAGGCTGGCCTGGTCCGAGTCGATGGAGTAGATCTTGGATCCGCCGCCGCCGCTGCCGCCGCCGCCCCGCTTCCTCAGCTGGTTGACGGGCTTGAAGCCGCCCCTCGCCGCCATGGACTCGGAGTCCTTGTGCGACGGCGGGCGGCTGGAGCACTCGGAGATGTCGGAGTGCGGCGGCTCTTCCGGGAGGTAGCGCTGGCTCTTCATCTGCGGCGGGCCGGGCCCGGGCGCGGGGGCGGGGCTAGCCCCGGGGGACGCCGCGCTCGGCTGCGTCTTCAGCGTCTCCACGCTCTTCTTCCACAGGGCGCGGGGTTTGGACGGCGGGCACGCCGGCGCCGCCAGCCGGGTCTTGCCGTTGTCGTTGGTGACGGACAGCTGCGGCTTGCCGGGGCTGGTCTGGAGCGCCGGGCCTTTCTGTTGCCCGGGAAACGGCGCGGCGTTGTTGAGGAGGTTTTTGTGTCGGCCGGACAATGACAGGAAACCCTGCGGGCCGGTGGCGTTGCTATAGAGACCGGGACCCTTCGGAGGCAGGCCGTGGAGCGAGTTACCTAGGAGACGAGCAGAGATGCGCCTCAGACGGCGGACGCCGACGGACGAGGCGTGCGGGAAGCGGCGCCGAGCCTACCTTTGCCCGACACCATGTCCAGGATGCTGGGCTGCAGCAGCACCGTGTTGCGCTTCGGAGACGACAAGGCGATGGACTTGGCCGACTTGAGAAGGTGCAGCATGTTGGCCTGCGGGCTGAAGTCCAGCTCCGGAGTCTTCTTCTTCATGTCGATGTGCACGCCGTGGATGCAGCTCCATATTCCCTGAGAGGAGGCCAACGTACAGTTAGATGTGTCAGCGCGGGGATACGAGATGTTTGCTCCTCCGCCTCCTGGCGGGAAGGTCCCGAGTTCTCGGTTCTCCAAAAACAGCATGCAGGAGGTTCACCGAGTCGGGAGAACATCCTCCATGGATCCAGGATGAGCGTGGATGATGAACAGATGGATCTTCATTCTCCGCACGGATCAACGTTTCCCTGCAAACCCGCGTTTTATCCCAGAATATTTTCAGATGGAGAATTTAATTTAGGTGATGATGTCACAGGGGTGTATGTGTGTTAGTGCGGGGAGATGTTCTTCCACGAGCCACTTAACCTCCAGCCTCGCCGCGCCGATGGCACACACACACACACACACACACACACACACTGGTGCACAAATCGCACTCTTTTTGTAAACCACTTGATGTGTGAAACGCTGCTCGTCTGGAATAAAAGCCCTGCCGCACACAGAGACATGACACATGAATTATGGAGGGCTGGTCTGGTCTGGCTCTGCTCATTTATAAATTGTGTGTTTGTGTGGGTGTAGGTGTGTGTGTGTGTGTGTGTGTGTGTGTGTGTGTGTGTGTGTGTGTGCGGTCGAATCCGTACCTCACCTTCTCTGCACCTGAGAATGGTGAACTGTTTGAACCTGGTTTTCACCAGACCTGTGTGTGTGTGTGTGTGTGTGTGTGTGTGTGTGTGTGTGTGTGTGTGTGTGTGAGCGAGTGTTTGCCCCCCCCCCTCCCGCCGCTCCAATCCCACAGTAATTTCATCCTCCTGCAACCCAGCCGAGCCTCCGTCACGCACACACACTCTCCCTCCATGACAGCTTCACGTTCACTCATTCATCTGCATGAGGTCCTGGTGAGAAGGTCCAGCAGGTCCGGACGCAGACCGCCGCGCACGCTCACGTGCACGTTCACACCTACGGCTGCTTTTAGAGATTTGTGTCGAACCGGAAAATAAAAACCCACGCAACGCATGTAACTCCACACACACACACACACACACACACACATCCGGTCACTGACGGGCTGCTCAGCCTGCTGGAGATGAAGGTTTCACCGGATAGTGCAGAGAGATGATACATCAGAGGGGAGAAGATGAGGGTCCTCAGCAGCTCGGTGGGTCAGAAAACCTGCCCTGACAACGTCCATGAAGGACCAGAAGGACCAGAGCTGGGGTTCCTCACCAGGGAGGAAGGCAAACTAGATATACAGCTCTGGAATATTCATCAGGGATGGATCTGTGGAGCAGCAGGGACGGGATGGAGGGATAACCAACCAACCAACCAACCAACCAACCAACCAACCAACCAACTAAACCAAAGACAAACCACTTTATAGCTACGGTAACTGTTTGGGTTTCTCCACCAATCTACCTGGATCTGACAACCACAACATCTCCCCTGGACTGCATGTGTTCTGCTGCTGGACTTCCACCTGTGGGACGCTGGACCGGCTGAAGGGTGCAACCATCGGAAGCGTGGGGAGGAACAACCACTGCTGCCTGGGTACGGCGCACCTGGACAATCCCTGGCAAGCTCCCGGTGTCGCTCCAAACTGCCAGGTGCAGCTAGCCGGCGACCTGAGCAGGCTGGCTGGCTGGCTAGCCGGCTAGCCTCTCGAAACTCCGGATCCCACCGGCGACCTAAAGCAGGCTGGCTGGCTAGCTAGCCGGCTACCTGAGCGGGCTGGCTGGCTGGCTAGCCGGCTGGCCTCTCGAAAGTCCAGACCCTGATGGTGACCTGAGGAGGCTGGTTGGCTAGCTAGCCTGCTAGCCTCTCGAAACTCCAGACCCCGACGGCGACCTGAGCAGGCTGGCTGGCTAGCTAGCCGGCTAGCCTCTCGAAACTCCGGACCCCGATGGTGACCCGAGCAGGCTGGTTGGCAAGCTAGCCTGCTAGCCTCTCAAAACCCCAGACCCCGACGGCGACCTGAGCAGGCTGGCTGGCTAGCTACCCGGCGACCTGAGCGGGCTGGCTGGCTAGCTAGCCGACAACCTGAGTGTACTGGCTAGCTGGCTAGCCTCTCGTAACTCCGGAGCCCGACGGCGACCTGAGCAGGCTGACTGGCTAGCTAGCCGGCGACGTGAGCAGGCCGGCTGGCTAGCTAGCCGGCTAGCCTCTCGAAACTCCGGATCCCGACGGCGCCTAGCAAGACGGCATTTCCATCGGCCGAAACCTGCTCGCTCCTCCTGCTCCACCATCTCTCCCTCCACCAGCAACCATCTCCGACATCCAGCTCCAGCACTCGCCTCCTCACAGCTCGGCTATGACACTCGGCCGCACACCGAAGCAGCTCCTCCAGCTCCTCCCTGGACTTCCTCCCCCCGCGGAGCTCCATAATCATGGACTTCTTCCCAATAATTGAGTGTATGTTCTGTGTCTTCTGTTTTTTACTTGTGAAGCGTCTTTGAGTGCCATGAAAAGCGCAACACAAATCTTATTATCATTATTATTATAAGAGGGGGAATGGTTGGATTGCTATTTTTAGGTCATCGTACTTTATTGATGCCTTGCGGAAAATGGTCTCCAGATGATGTGTGAAGGAGAAGGAGTGTCCATCTAAAGCCCGGCGGGCGTCTGAGGAACCGAAACGTGAAACCCCGACTTGCAGGAACCTTCACGTTCTTCCATCCATTTGAACACTCGGTTCTGTGAAGGCACCGTGAGAAGGATTCTCGTGTATCTTCTCCTCACCCTGCTGATGGTGAAGAGCAGCCCGGGCCTCCCCGAGCAGACGCCGGTGAAGCAGTATCTCAGCCTCCAGTAGAACAGGTGCTCCGAGATGAAGGTGAGGATGGAGAGGCCCATGGCCGTGGCCAGCATGTAGAAGACGCCCGCCATGTTGTCCACGTCCAGCTGGCTGGACATCACCTCGTTCTTCTCGTTGTGGCAGATCCCGGTGAGCCACTGGGCCTCCAGCTCCTCCATCTCACCTGCCGGAGGCCAGAGGAGGCGAAGGTGAGGGGAGGGTTTGAGGGACAAAGACGGAGGAGGTGATGGAGGAGACGGTGTAGTGTAACGGAAAGATGGAATGGGTGGTGATGGAGCGATGAAGAAGGCTGGAATCATGCCTCCCTTCCTCGAAACCAAGCGCTTTAGCCGTTCCAGCGGTTTGATTCTTTTTATTCCCCCATTTGCACCATCTCACAGGACCATTACTCCACGGGACAACCCGGAGGAGTAAACATCACACGGCACGCCACACACACACACACACACACACACACACACACATGGACACACAGTAATGATGATGAAATGGCGTGTTAAGAGTAGCCCCTGATAGCTTTCTGGAAGAGGGAGGAAGAACCTCACCGTCTCCGATGATGCCCAGAATGGCCAGGTCCACCAGGCGCTTCCAGTAGGACCCCTTCTGCAGGGCGATCCCGTAACCCGTGGTGGCGAAGATGTAGCCGCTGCCGATGGTGACCAGCTTGCAGCCGTCGTCCCTGCCGGCCATGTAGTTCAGCACCGCCGCGTCGTAGATGAACGCGTCCAGCTTCCTGCGAGGCGACCGCAATGTCAAGATCTGCAGGTGCCCGTGGGGTTCAGAAGATGCAGGTTACCGAGGACGGATTCACCACAACGTGCCACGGGAGGAACGTCAGGTTCCTCTAGCGGCGCCCGTAACTAGGGGCTCCTGCAACATCAGCCTATGTGGAGATGGTGGCCTCTCCTCCATAAGCAGGGTATCGCTAGTGAAGAAGGTTCCTCTGGTTGTACAAGTAAGGCTGCCACCCCAACGCTCTCCAAACTCCATACAAGGATGTCATGGTTCCACAAATACACCACCTGGACCAGAAGCTCTGGAGCCAGGTCCATCTCAGCTTCTGCTCCTTCACCAGACACGCCGATCCTCCGTGATGATTTACCGACTTCACCTTCTCTGGTTGTGAGGAGCTTTAGTGTCCTCCTGTGAGAATCCCCCCCCCCCCCCGGTTGTCCACCCTCCTCCTTCTTCTCCACCGCGCAGACAAAGACCACGGTTTAATTGAGGCCTCTGAAGGGGTGGAGGTGTGACATGTTGTCTGGATCTATAACTCAGCCCGGTTATGGAGCGGCCTCCCCTCGCCAGGGTTAATCCTGCCTCCTCGCCGGAGCGCCATGGGGATTGGCTGCGGCGGCGCGACGCCCGCCGTCGCCGCGTTTGCCGTTTCCAAACAACCGTCTCGCTGGGGAGAGAAGATTGCTGGGAAGCGGCTTAAGACACGCCGGCGTTTTCTAAATCGACCCGATTCCCTCCAGCGTCGGGAGCCTCCAAAGAAGTCCCCTTCCCTGGGAATCGTGACGAGTTCTACGTCTTCTGTTCTAGCCCAGGGTGCTCAAGATCTTCGCCAACAACCGTCAACATTTCCCCTTTTTAAAGGAAATCAAATCACAGTCGGCCCTCATGAGAACCAAGTTGGAGAGCTAAGCTACGTTAGCCATTGAAAAGGACAGGCAGTCAGAGATTCCTGATGGTAAGGTCCAATGGCCTTCAGGAACCTGCGGGCGAACGGGACTGAACTAATGAGCCTCTCGGATGTTTTCTTAAAACCCTATCGGAGCCACGTGATTGGCTGGCACTCCGGCAGCTCCGAGGCCTTTTGTTTCAACCGAGCCCCTCCTCCTCGACCGGGTCCCGTCATCATTCTGAGGCGACAGGTTCAATTCAACCCTAAGCGGCGCAATTTGTACCTGACGCAGCCAATCCCCCCGCCGTGAGCCCCGTACGTCCAGGCTCGCCAGAAACCTGAGCTTGATGTACGACCTGACCGGATACGCCGCCAGTGGGAGCCGCGAGCAGAGCAGCACCCTGTTCCTCCGGACGCTTTCAGGTAGGGGGGTTTTAAGAACACGCCGGCTAAAATTTGCTTCAAGGAAGTCGCCTCCTCCGGGGGAACCTTTTGGTCTTGCATTGCCACAGGCGGTGAAGGACCAGGGTACGGACCAACTCCACTCTCAAAAGCATACCGCCCAAGACAAAGAAGAGGAAGACGACATGCACAACATGAAGGTGGAAGCTGCCACGGCGTTCTTGGAATGATAACCATTGACCATCAGATGGTTGAGGTGTTTTTATCTTCTCCCTGCACTGCTTCGCTTTGTGAAGAGCCCTGTTAGCCATTAGCTAACTCCAGACCAAAATGTAGATGTTCCTATGTGAGCCCTGGAAACCCCTCTGAGGAGCAGCTCGGACCTCTTCCTTGCTCTATTTTGTCCAGAGAAAACATCTGACCAGCGACCAGGGCAGTCAAAATGGCACTCCAGGATACACAAGACGTATCTGGTAATGGGTGTGGCCAATGAGTTCTACCAATCACCAAGCATCTATGTCGCACAGGTTCCTACTGAAGCGTGAAAAGACCCTGCCTCGGAGAAGGAGCTAAGAGGGTTCTAGGAGCTGAGATGGCCCCTGGTTCCTCTGCTGTCCCAACGCACAAGGAGCCTCCTAGGCAGGTGCAGAAGAGGTCTGTAAGGACCATATGGACATGGAGAAAGTGGAACTCCGAGCATCCTGAGCTCTGAACAACAAGCATCTCCTTCTGCTCTGTGCTTTCTGTCTCTATCATCCACCAAAGACCACGAGGCAATTACAAACAATACATCCCTCTAATTTTAGATGTTGGCGTCCCGGGTGGCCTCTGGGATGCGAGTGGCCCCGAGGAGTGAGGCTCGCCGAGTGAGCGATCACTCCTGCCGGGTCATTTCAGAGGAGCAAACAATCCCGTACGATCCGGGCCTATTAGAGGGGGAGACGGCAAACAGACCGGCTCTGCTTGATAAGTGTCTGTAATTGAATTCAAAATGGGGAAAAAGTGGAGAATTTCCATTTATCTGGCCATTAGATGCATAAAATGCGCCGCCGCCTCCTGTCCGTTGGTTTGTTTTAAGGGGGGGGAGAAGAGGTAGCAAACTCGGAGTCAAATTAAAACGCTTGTTTTGGCAGTTTTCCTCTCAGCAGCAGCAGAAACAAAACCCCGTAATGAGCGCTCCAAGGCAGCGTCTGCAATTTAAACCGCCGGTGACAGAAACATTCGCCGCGAGCCGGCGCCGAGGCCCCGAGGGCTCGGACCGCTCGCTGCCAAACCCCGTTTTGTTTGCCTTCCCGCGGCCTTAATCACGCGCGCTTCCTCCGAGCGCAACCGCCCTTTCAGGTGCCGGTGAGGCAGGTGGTATTACCCGGTCTTGAGGCTGACCAGGGCGTCCTGCACGCCGTTCTGGTGGTACTTGGTCATGTACTGGTGCATGTCGGGGTAGTTCTTGCGGATGTTGCGCTCCGTGCTGCCGTTGGGCACCGTCCCGAAGCGGAAGGGCGGGGAGTAGGAGTACGGGCTCTGGAACTGGAGGTGGAGAAGAAGAAGAAGAAGAAGAAGAGACAGACGGTCAAACAAGACCAGGAGAAAACCTGGAGAGCTGCATTCAGAGAAGGTGAAAGGCTCCAGTGGTCTTTTAGGGTATCTTTTAGGGTATCTTTTTGGGTATCTTTTAGGGTATCTTTTTGGGTATCTTTTAGGGTATCTTTTAGGGTATCTTTTTGGGTAGTGGACTAGTAGGTGAGCAAGTGTCAGTGGAGACCTGACTCCTCCTCAGGTGGCAGGTGGCGACCATAGAGACCTGCTTCAGAGCGGTGATGGAGACCCAGGGGACCTCCTCTAGGACTAGAGGTCCACCCTGAATGAAACATTTGTCTCCAAACACTCCTTTTGTTTCTGAAGACCACCTGCAAGAAGCAGGTGAGCGGCAGACAACGAGCCATCACCCCAATGTCAGACAACAACAAAAAGAGGAAGCAAAGAAGGAGATGCAGATGTTTGAGAACCAGGGAGGGACAAACAGAGGTGGTGGAGAAGGACAAGTGACAAGAAGAGACAGTAAAGTGGACCCATCAGTCTTCATCGCTGTGTGTCCACTGTAGCGTAAGGCTGGCCGGGGTTCTGCTGACACTGCCAAGCCCTGGAAACGACACACTCACACACACACACACACACACACACACACACACACACACACACACATCCAAAAACATGCTTCTTTGATCCATGCAGGCTGTGTTGGTGTGTGTACGCCCCCGGGTCTGCTGTTAGAGTGGTGACAGCTCCGGCCAGAGGGTTTGGACTGTTGAAGCCCGAGGGCGTTCTCCAGAGAGTCCTGTCTGGCTGCAGGGCCGGCGGCCGTGACATGAGAAACCCCCGCTGCCAATGTGTGTGTGTGTGTGTGTGTTGAGCGTGTGATCCCACCTTCTTGTCAGACAGTCCAGTGACTTGGTCCACAAACTCCTCCTGGATCATGAAGGCGGCCAAGTTGGCCGTGTAGGAGGCCAGGAAGATGACGGCGAAGAAGGCCCACACCGAGACGATGAACTTGCTGGTGGTTCCCTTAGGGTTCTGCACCGGGACCGAGTTGTTGAAGACCAGACCCCACAGCAGCCAGATGGCCTTTCCGATGGTGAAGGACGGGCCGTGCGGGTCTGAGCGCCACGGGGAGGAAGCACAGGGAGGCATCGTCACGTCACATGTCGTACCTCCGATCGGGCGTCTGGTGTTATGCCTGAAGTTCAAAAGTGGAACCCGGAACCCGGAGATAACGTCTGAACGGACCGATTCCCGTTCGTGTCCCACCGTGACCCGCCATCCTCGTCCGGGACGGATGATGGAGGACGTTTTTATTTGGGATGATATTAAAGATCCGGTGGAGAGTTTAGCCTTGGCACAAAGACGGTCACCCCCTCCCTCCGCCCTCGCCAACGTCCTCCACCCTTTGCTTGAAGGCGTCCAATTCAGGCGTCACTTTGAAAGTGACTCTTTACAGCTTTGGAGGCGCCTGAGCAGAAAGTCTCCATCTGCAGGACCCAACTGAAACTCATTCATTCATTCATTCATTCATTCATTCATTCCCCTGTCCTGTTTTGAGGAGCATTATGGGATGTACCGTAGACACACACAACCATTCACACACCATATGGACGATGCGACCGTTCACCCTCTCATCCAAATGTTATATAGAGTCATAAAACCATTCATCCTTTCATTCACACGTCATATAGATGGATAAAACTATTCACCCTCTCATTCGTACATCGTAGGGAGACACAACCGTTCACTCTTTCATTCACGCACCATATAGATCAGGGGTGTCAAACATACAAAGGGGTTCGACCAGGCCCGCAGTATGATTTTGAAAGTGAAAAAATGCATAAAAGACAAGGATTTATTTTTTTTTAATTAAATGCAATTCAAGAATTTTCACTATTTTGGTCAGAGTAGACGGCAATCTGCATCACTGAGACGGACCAATCAGCAGACGTTATCAATGCACCACCTGCTGCTTGTTATGAAGTTGTTTTTACCCTGTTCTCCACCTCCTGCTACTCCCTCATTAGCCAAAATGTCTTTATCAAAATAGAGAAAAGTAGATAAAGAGTGTAGAATTTTCAAAGAAGAACGGACTACGTCCTATTTATTTACGGAGACGCACAGGAAACCTTTGTGCTTGGCGTGTTTGCAACAAGTTTCGGTATTTAAAGAGTATAATATACGGCGCCACTACGAGACTCATCAGAGTGAAAAATATGACAGCTTGCAAAGAAACTGAGAAGAGATAAGATCGACCAATCACTGGCAGGTCTGAGGAAACAGCGTCCACTTTCACCCATAGCTGAGGAATCAGTGACGCAGCGGTAAAAGCCAGCTAGCTAATTGCTAGCAAAAATGTGCAATTTAAAGTTAGTCACCAGCTTCACTACAAAAGAATATGGTGGAATTCAATTTTCATGCAACTCCATGCATTTTCAGTATGTATTGTATGTGTTTGCATGTTTCATGGATGAAGTTTACACATTTACAGGTGAACACTTTCTTCTTTACACATTTAATAGCACTCTCTTTAGTTTGTAAGGTGTAGGCAGGGATTCAATTCAGATTTTATATGCACATGTGGAAATGGTTTGAAAATCCCTTTCTTTATAAGTCTCATGTAATCTTAAAGTGCATTACTATATTTTTCAATACCAATTACTTGTTAAAGTTTTGTGCCCTTGTACGATCAGTGGGATCACATGATTGCAATTCATACATGTGAATGATAGAAGTAAATTTCACGTTTGTCGAAGGAAACATGAGGCGCTCACGCCGCCGCCCCGACCCGACCCGCTCCGGGCCGGACCGGACCGGACCACCAAGACCAAGACCACCTCCAGGCGGAGCTAAGATCAGGCAGGCGGGACGCGACTCCAGCCCGTCTGCATGAACAGCCGAGGGGAGAGAGAAAACAACCCTTGTGTGTGTGTGTGTGTGTGTGTGTGTGTGTGTGTGTTATTCAGAGTAAACTGATTATAATGATGCTGTTGATTTATATAAGTGTGTTAGGATGTGCTACAAGGGATGGGAGAAAAAAAATCAAAGAAAACTAATCCAGCGGGTCGACGGGCCTCATCTGATTTGAATGTTAAATCTGGAACGGGTGCCGGCGGGGCGTCCGGAGGACGGCGTCACCGACGCTCGGCGAAAGACGGGGTCGCTATAAAAAACCCCGGCCCGGCGGCGGCGGCGAGGCGGTTTACCTTTGCCCTGCGCCAGGTTGCGGTTGAAGCCCAGCGGGCTGACGAACTCAAAGAGGAAGACGGCGATGGCGGTGACGATCAGCAGCATCACGAACATCATCACCCACACCGATGCACTGAACGGCTCTGAGGGGAGAGACGGAGAGACAGACGGAGAGAAGAGAGAGAGAGAGAGAGAGAGAGAGAGAGAGAGAGAGAGAGAGAGAGAGAGAGAGAGAGAGAGAGAGAGAGAGGAGAAGCAAGGGAACGGAGAGACATCGGATGAGAAACAAGGAGGAGAGCTGGGGGAAGGAAGGAGGAGATGACAGAACACACAGGGAGGAGGAGGGATGGAAGGATGGAAGGATGGAGGGATGGTAAAGGGAGGGATTAGGAATGGAGGGATGGAAGGATGAAGGGTAGCAAGATGAATGGATGGAAGGATGAGTGATGGAGGGATGAGGTATGACGGGTGGAGGGATGAGGGATAAATGATGGAGGGAGTGAGAGAGAATGGAGGGATGAGTGATGGAGGGATGAGGAATGGAGGGATGAAGGGATGGATGGATGGATGAGTGATGAATGGATGGAAGGAATAGGGGTGAGGAATGGAGGGATGGAGGGAAGGGGGAGTGATGGAAAGATGAGAGATGGTGGGATGAGGGATGGAGAGGTGGACAAATGGAGGGATGAGTGATGGAGGGATGAGGCATGGAGGGATGAAGGGATGATGGATGAGTGATGAACGGATGGAAGGAATAGGGGTGAGGAATGCAGGGATGGAGGGATGGAGGGATGATGAGGTATGGAGAGGTGGACAAATGGAGGGATGAGTGATGGAGGGATGAGGGGTGGAGGGATGAGGGATAAATGATGGAGGGAGTGAGAGGGAATGGAGGGATGAGGAATGGAGGGATGAAGGGATGATGGATGAGTGATGAACGGATGGAAGGAGTAAGGGTGAGGAATGGAGGGATGGAGGGATGGAAGGATGGAAGGATGGAGGGATGGAGGGATGGTAAAGGGAGGGATTAGGAATGGAGGGATGGAAGGATGAAGGGTAGCAAGATGAATGGATGGAGGAATGAGTGATGGAGGGATGAGGGATAAATGATGGAGGGATGAGGAATGGAGGGATGAATGGATGGAAGGAGTAAGGGTGAGGAATGGAAGGATGGAAAGATGAGAGATGGTGGGATGAGGGTGGGTGGGGTGGACAAATGGAGGGATGAGTGATGGAGGGATGATGAAGGATGGAGAGGTGGATGAATGGAGGGATGAGTGATGGAGGGATGATGAAGGATGGAGAGGTGGATGAATGGAGGGATGAGTGATGGAGTGATAGAGTGAGAGAAGATGGAGGAACAAAGGGAGTTTGATGGAGCAAATTTCCATATTTCTTATTACTCCTTTGGATTGGAGCTGAGAGGGGAGTGATCTGATCTGCTCTGCTGTGGGCATGTGTGTGTGAGTGTGTGTGTGTGTGTGTGTGTGTGTGTGTGTGTGTGTGTGTGATCTGTGTGTGTGTGATCTGTGTGTGTGTGATCAGTGTGTGTGTGATCCGTGTGTGTGTCCCTGCTCTGGGCGTTGCAGGGCACGGGTTCAGACGTCGGGCTGAGTGCCAGAGATGCTGAACTCAGTCAAATTGTGTGTGTGTGTGTGTGTGTGTGTGTGTGTGTGTGTGTGTGTGTGTGTGTGACTGCCAGGGTCGGCCAACCCTGAGAGATTGTGCGCTGAGGTGCTTCTAATAGGAGCGCGGGAGAAACTGAACCATCACTGATACCCGGGCCCAGGCTCAATACACACAATGCGCCTCCATGTCACACACACACACACACACACACACACACACACACACACACACACACACCCATACGTCCGCAGCGCGTTCATCCAACATTCATCCTCGACTCAACAAACGTCCTGATATATTCTCTCGCTGTGCCGATCACACTTTTTGGGCTCCACATGCATGGCGACACACTCCTCCGCGCCCGGTGTGTGTGTATGTGTGTGTGTGTGTGTGTGAGTATTAGAGCGTGCCTCTGACGGTACCGCGAGATATTAGACGAGTGACGGTTTCTGGTCGTGTGAGCGACCGCGGGAGAGGGCGCTTTGTCTGAGCTGACTTTTCCAAAAAAATAACCCCAAACAGCTGGCACGCTCCACTTCCTGCGCCCCGGCAGAAATCTTAATGTGCTCAGGGCGCCGAGGCCCAGATAGCGCCGTCATTTGGCGAGAATGTAGCCGCCGAATAAAATATTCCACTTTATGTGCGAGAGTTTTGCACACTTGCATGTTTCTTCATTGGATTTCTTTTTTTTCCCCTGCCCCCAGTCGTGGAGAACGTGAGTGTGAAGGAGTGTATTCACCCAGGAAGGCGGAGGGAGAAACCGTCCCGTTGCTACGCGACACCATGACGCTGATGCCGGTCTCCACGAAGGGCACGGAGAAGTCGATGACCTCCGACCTCTCCTCGTTGATGGTCAGCGAACCCACGGCCATCACCGCTTTCTTGTACACCACCTGGAGGAGGGGAGAGACCATATCGGCACGGTAACCGGCGGAGGCGGGACGAAAGACGGGACGTTTGGGTAAACAATGTGAGCCGCGCTGCGCTACGCTACGCTACGCTACGCTACGCTAATCCCCCTCGGCCGGTGCGCGGGATGTGAAATATCACTGTGACGGAGGGGGACGGATGCGGAGAATGTCAAGCGCAGTTTGCGGGCATTTCCAGACACATCGCATGAAGGAAGGCAAAAACACAGCTGTCGGATTGGCCGTCTCCGGCGGTCCGGACGCTCCTCTGACGCAGGAGGAGGAGGAGGACGGTGAAGATGATGATGTTCAGCAGAGCCCGGCTGCTGCAGGGGTTTCTGAAAGGCTGCCTGTCCAAGCTCAGGTAGGACAACCTCAGGATGGTGAGGGCGTCAGACTCCGATACACAGCGGGCTGAATTCAAAACTGGGACAAAGTTGTTGGCCAACGAAGATATATAGCGGAAAAACAACGAATCTTTTAAATGCAAATAAATACACATGCGTATATGTTACATTTTTTTTTTTTTTTAACATTATTTTTATTTACTTCACTGTGCAATATTCAGAACTGTGCAATATTTCATTGCATAACAGCTACACTACAATTTTTCTTTTTATCATACTATTATGCACTCCTTGCCTCACTTGTTTACTAAGACACTTTATAGTTTCACTGAGACACTTTATAGTTTATAGTTTATTTTTATTTCTAATTCTGCCTTTTTCTTTTCATTATTTATTACTGTTATATTTTCTGTAACTCTGGCACAACAATTTCCTTCGGGATTAATAAAGTTGTTCTTATCTTATCTTATCTTATCTTATCTTATCTTATCTTATCTTACTTCTCTTGATATGTACTGTTCTTTTTATTTTATTTTTATTTCTCACGAGTTTATTTATTTTCATATAGAGGTCTATTCTGATTCTTCCCCTCTTGACTGTAGCAGGAGCAACGAAAAGCAATTTCCCCCCCGGAGGATCGATAAAGTATTCTGATTCTGATTCCCATTTTCAGATGGACCCAAACCAGATTTGCTTGAAAACTGAATATGACACAAGCAAAGGTGGATGGTATACAATATACAACTTCATATTGCGCACATGAAAAATCCTATTTTCCTTTTCAGAGTCAGCACGGTGTCAGTATTAGCATAAGGTGACTACAAGGGTATTCATTTCACTTCCTGCACCAAAACACCAGCAGAGCATTGTGGGATTTGTAGTTTTAGCACTGTGGGCCATCATCCCTGCGGGCTAACGCTAACGGTCATTTGGTTTTGGTTCACAGGCCAAATACAATCACCTCGCGGGCCAAATGTGGCCCGCTGATGCATTTTATAAGGCCCGCGAGAACGTCTTACAAGGTCCGATTGCATTGACCACAAACTACATTTCCCACCATTCATGCCGATCATGTGACCCGCAAAGTGACTGCATCTCGCCATTTCAGATTTGAACGAGTAATTAACCTTCTCCAGGCAGATATTGCAGATTTGCGACAGCCAAATATCAGATTTTTCCTGCAACTACAACTTAATTTGAGCCTGAGAAGGTTAATATTAAAGAGTTGTTGCATTTTTTTTACATTACTTTTGGTTACATTTCTACTATATTATGCTGATGTGGCCCTGAAATGAGTTTGACACCCCTGACCCAGATGTTGGGATCACGCTGAGGTCCAAGTCATGACATCAGGCCGTGAACCTTTCCTGTGAAGGAAAACGCCTGAGCAGGTAATTAGGTCAAAGGAATAGATATATAATTCATCCATTCATCATCTGCGGGTCCCGGGGTGGGCGGAGCTTCGCCGGGCCGTGATTGGATGAGGCGGGTTCACCCCGGGCCAATCACGGGGCCACATAGAGAGACACAGAGGTTTGTAAACATCAAGCCTATCATTGGCAGATCATTCACGGGCCTCCAAAAACCTCCTGCACGAGGTGGAGGAACCCGGAGAACCCTGAGGAACCCCAGGCGGACACGTGGAGAACATGGAGACCCCACGCAGAGACGAACCCAACCAGGGGTCTTCTGGAAGCGCTAACCGCTGCGCCGCCCACATATGTACATACATATTTAAATTTAAAGAAAAAAAAGGTCCAAAGATGCCCGTTACCAGGCTGTGAGGTGGAAGTCCTCCAACTCTAATAAGCAATACGGCGCTGCCGTCATAAATTATGCATCTGGAGGGAAAGCGAGGGGCTGGGTCGGGGTGCAGGAGGAGGAGGAGGAGGAGGAGGAGCTGGGCGGCCGCAGGGGATTAAGAAGTCAAATATACAATTAAACGCTGAGAAATATTAAAAGCCGCAGAATAAATAAAACAGGAATGACGGCAATGAACGGGGTGTCTTCTAGAAGAGGGGTGGAGGACAAACCCCCTCCTCCACACCCCGGATTCCACTGAGGTTTCCATCCTGGACAAGAAGGTGTGGGTGGAGATGCGGCCGTACCTCTCCCACCATGCCGTTCCACACGTTGTTGATCTTCTTGCCGTGTTTGCCGTTGGTGACCAGATAGAGGTCGTAGGTGAACTTCACGTTCCTGGCGATCTTCTTCAGGATGTCGATGCAGAAGCCCTTGCAGCACTGCTTAATGTAGGAGCCGCCTGACGTGCTGTTGCTGCAACACACACACACACACACACACACACACACACACACAAAACAATTATTTCCTTATTTCTTCTTTTTTTTTTTTGCATATACAGTGGAGAGCTTCCTGCTCGGCCGCTCCACATCTGGCGACTCCATCAAACTGTAAAACTGGCATCACTATAGCGCCGCGTAATCATAAATACCGCCGAAGGGCACGCAGTGTGTGTGTGTGTGTGTGTGCGCGATGTGTGTGTGTGTGTGCGCGCGCATGTTCTCGTCAAAGCCGGCAAACCGAACCACATGAAAACACAGGGGTGCCGAGCAGATGCTGCTGGGCTTTAAATAGAGCCGGGCTCTGCAGAACAACCAACCCGCATGATTAAAATATCAGCTGTCCTTCCCCCCGTCTCCCTCCTCGCTCTGCTCTTCCGTCCTTTTCCTCCTCCTCCTCCTCTCTTTCCTCCTCCTCCCCCCTGATTCGCTCATCCCGTCCCATAAGGAGGTCCTCCCACGACACACCTCGGCCGCACCAAATGCAGACGGACGCCGGGGTAAACTTTCCCGACAGCCGTCGCGCGAGGAATCAAACCACATTTGAATCCCGTAATCACCCCCCCCCCTCCCCCACGCACACACACACACACACACACACACACACACACACACACACACACACACACACATGCAGACACACACCCCGCCCTGTCGGCCATCTTTGACGTGAGCCGTCCAGACTGGAACTCCGTGACCTTTTCACTCTGAGTTTTAGCCGACTGCGGTCCAAGAGGACGCTAATGGAGAAGCGACGGGTCAAAAGACCGAGCCATCAAAGGATTGATAGATCCCTCCACGGCGGCGAGATGTATCAACACGCTTGGTGTGTGTGTGTGTGTGTGTGTGTGTGTGTCATGCATAAGTCAGTGTACATACAGTGTGTGCCCCAGGTGTTTCCATACACTGTATACATTAGCTCTCTGCAGCTGAGCCCCTATGTGTCCTTATGTTGCTGTGTAAACACATAAACACACTCTCACACACACACACACACACACACACACACACACACACGTGCACAAACACAAACGGTGACGGTGTATTCCCCCCCGGGGAGGCGTGCACGGCGCGCATCTGTGCATCCGCGTCATGCTTTTGTGTCAACACGCGGGGAGCGACGGAGGTCATGCGGCGCTTCCATGTGTTTGTGGACATGCATGTTTGCGCATGAACACGGGCGACCGGGCGCAGAAACACAGAGGAGGCGCTAAAGGTGCTAAACGCGCTAAACGCGCTAAAGGCGCTAAACGCGCTAAAGGCGCTAAAGCGGCTCTTCGAGAAGCATGCTGGGTTCGGTAAATCCTCCGTGAGTGGCGATCAGACACGTTCCTCATGTTTCTCAGCACCTTCAGGTGTTCTCTGAGACAAATTACAGGCTGTAAGTGGGGGCGGGGCTGCGGGAGCCTATCCCTGCTCTGATTGGGCGAGAGTTGGACTTCAAACTGGACCTTCACACCCTCACATCTCAACCCGGAGAACCTGAGGAACACCATCCAGACACGGGGAAACCTCACATAACGGCCCCAGGTTATTGAACCAGGGACCTTCTTGCTGTGAGGCGGTAGAGCTAACGCGCTATCGTGTCCGTGGACGTCCTCAACCATCCAGGTCACCGTCAATGACGGTCAAAATCTTCTTGTCTTGGCAACTGGACTTGAATTTCTTCACTTTAAGACGTTTCAGCCCAACTTCCCAGGTATTCCCAACTGCCAGGTATTGGAACGGGCCCAGTTTATGGTGGCTTGTTATGTAAATGTAGCAAGCTAGATCTGAGGGTGATGTGATGCTGATGGGGTTTGTTGGAACCAAAGAGCAACTTAGTGAGATGACCTGGACTAGAATGTGAAAGGGTAAAGCTAAACAAAGGAGTGACACCTGTTGGATCTCATGAACTGAGGCTCATGTGGACGTTACCTGGGTGCTTCTGGTGGTGGATCTTTCCTGGTTGCTTGGAGGGTGCAGAAGGTCTTGGTTCTTCTTGGTATTGATCCAAAGCCCAATATAGGGATCGAAGAAGCCCCCCGGCAACGTCCGCAGGAGCCTCAGTCCATGTGATCCAGCAGGTGTCACTCCTTTGTTTAGCTTTACCTTTTCACATTCAGGTCCAGCTGATCCCACTAAGTTGCTCTTTTGTTCCAACGAACGGCACCTCATTAGCATAAAACCCCCTGAGACCTAGTTTCTGCAGATTAACTCGTCCGTTGACACAACGAGCCACCCAAACCCTGGCAGCTCTGTTCAGAAGCTTCACAGGTCATTAGAGGTGAAGAAGCTTCTGGCATGAGGGCTGGAACATCTTCAAGTAAAGAAATTCAAGTCTGCTAACTGCTAACTGCTAACTGCTAACTGCTAACAGCCACGCCTTGGTGCCACCTTTCTTTCCATGACATGATTATATTGTCCAATCCTTGGACATCCAGAGGTGCAGATCCTGCAGGGTCGCCCTCTGGATGCCACCAGGAGATGATTGTAACGAGCCTTCAGGAGGAGCGACGCTCTGAGAAGTGAACGTGCCCGAACGCTAATTAATGTTTACTCGCTCTGAACTTGAACGCATCAATTCGGATGCGAGCCAAATTGCAGGAATCTGAGGAAGGAAGAGTCTGTTGTACCTCGACATGCCGAGCCTCTCCTCGCCGTCCACATCCAGCAGATAATTGGAGCAAAACCAGAGATGTCAGAAAATCCAGAGGAAGTTTCTTTGAAAAACTTTAACGAGACTTTCGTCGACGATCTGCGAAATATCCGATTTTTTTTTTTCCATACACACAGTGTCATGATTGCCGCCACATGTGTGTGTTTCGGTTTCTTCTCCCACGGACAAAGAAGCTTCTGGATACTTTGTTTGTTTTAGAAACACATAATAAGCTCGGCTGATAATTCCCCATCTAAACCAGAGGTCCACCTTCACGACAAGCCTGAGGAGTTTCAAAAGAAATGCTCGTTTTTGTGGCAAATTGCATGGAGGTAGCCAGTGGTGCGGTGCAAGAAGGTCCCTGTGTGGAGTCTCCATGTTCCCCCTTCGTCGGCATGGGGTTCCTCAGGGTTCTCCTGGTTCTTCCCACAGTCCAAACCCATGCAGGAGGTTCATGGAGACCCTGATCTGCCAAGAGGTGTGGATGAGAAGGTGAGCACTTGTATGTCTCTACCTGTGGCCCTGTGATCTATCATTCCACCACCCAATGACAGCTGCGATAGGCTACAACACCCCTGAGACCCGGAGTGCTGGACAGAATGAATTCAATTCAAATAAATGACTTGAGTTATGTTTTTAGCGTTAAATTTGTAGGTCCAGCAAGGGTTCGTGGGTAATTCAATGTGTCCCGTGAGTGAGCAGGGCCGAGGTGCGAGTGCAGAACGGCGGCGCTAAGAGGTGATTCTCGGGAGCAGGAAAGCAGCCGTGTCGGGTAAAACGGCGAAAAAGAACAAAAGGAGGCTCTTCCGATTCAGAGTCGTGCTGTGGGAAATGAGAGCATTCTGGGAAGCGGGAGCACCATTCACAGTAATCAACCTCCAGCAGAGGATCCAAAGTAGTTCTGCAGTCCCATCTGGAGGGCACTGACATCTCGCTATCGGGGACAGCGGAGCGCCGAGTGGAGGCCAGGTGGAGTCGTGGCGTGGCCGTCGCAGGGAGGGGGAAGCTAAGCGGCCGGTTGTGGCATGGGAAGCCAGGCAGCGGCCTGCAGATATAGGGAGGACAACTCCCCCGGGAGTCATGAATGCCAGGGAAGGAATTAAGAATTCAATGCGAATAGTCACCTGCAGCATGTCGGAGGGGAGATGCGACAGGGAAAACATGGAGGGGTTCAAGACAGGTCAGGCTGTAGGTCTCTGAACAGGCCGGAGCTGGAGTAGACTACGGCGAGAACGCCGGTCGCTCGGAAATACAGGTTTCCATGCGTGGACACGACAGGAGGCAGTGCAGTGGCCCAAGTGAGACGTCCTTTTCATCTCCGCTCTCCCGGACCGGCTCACGCCACGGTTTGTTTGTAATGAGTTTCTTTGAATTGGTTTTCTCCGGGCAGGAGCACAGGCGGCGCCGCTTTGGTACCCAGCTTTCACCTTCAATGTCATACTTTCAAGACCACGTGCTTCAGTTAGGACCAAAGTGACGTCCATGTGCAAAGGCAATTCGGGAAATCGAGCGAAGTAATACGTTTAATTGATGGCAGGTATTAGCTGACTGTTGTGGCTAGGAAAATGGACAAAAGAGAAAGAGTCTGAGCATTCGACTTGGGCCGTTGCAGATCTTGGCAGGGTTTAAGAATAGTGCGTGGAAAAAGCGTCTCTAAAAGAGGAACAAGTAGCAATACATGGCCATTGCAATCCAAAAAATAGACCTGACTGTGACAGGAAAACAGAAGCCACATGACCAGGAACTCAGTATTACAAACAAGGGGTACAACCAGGACGACAAACCAGGGGTATGAACAGGGATACAGACCAGGAGTACGAAAAGGACAACAAGCCAGGGGTACAACTAGGACTACAAACCAGGAGCACAAACAATGGGTACAATTGGCACTACAAACTAGGAATAAGAAAAAAATGTACAACCACGACTACAAACCAAAGATACAAACAAAAGGTACAACCAGGACTACAAACCATCCATCAGTTCATCCATTCATCTTCTATTGCTTATCCAGGATTGGGTCCCCAGCCTTCCCTCTCTCCGGTCCCTAGCAGAGTCCAATTCTCACGGCGAATGAATCTGACTTATGCCTGCCAATGCGGCCACAGGACTCCTTGCGGGTCCTGGTCAAATGCCTTCTCCAGGTCCACAAAACACATGTAGACTGGCTGGGCAAACTCCCAGGCACACTCAAGGCCCCTGCTGAGGATACAGATCTGGTCCACTGCTCCATGACCAGGATGAAAACCACACCGCTCCCCCTGAATCCTAGATTGGACAACCCGTCCGACCCTCTTCTCAGTATCGCCGGATCTTTCCAGGGGGGCGGAGGAGTTTACGGGCACGGACCAGGACAAAGGATTCACACAACAAACATATACTTTACCAGAAGGGGGAACAGGTGGAACAACCTGGAAGGAACTGAGGAGCGGAAACTGAGTCGGTGAACATCCACGACGATCACATTTGGCCTCACTTTGGTAGAAGAACATACTCTGTAGAATCGTTATAAATAGCAGACTAATAGCAACAAGATCACAGCTAATGGCTGAACTATCAAACTATGCATGAAATGCTGAACAGGAAAAGGACGATCTGAATTTTGTGCCAAGATAGGACGGGAGGAAAAAGATCTAAGTGCCTTTGAAGGAGGGGTCGCGTTGGGCTCGGCGGGCGGCGGCTTCAGTCGAACAGACCGCAAAAACGAGCCGGTGTTTCTATAGGAACAGTACATAAAGCTCCGTCTGCATTTAGAGCCGGGAGAAGGACATCATTAGGAGGAGATGGTGCACGTCTGACCACCGCCATGCCTGCGCATCACTGCTGCCGAAGGAAACAGAAACTCCTGCTCCGGAGAGAACACTTTATCCAGAAGTGAGCCGTCAGCCACGATCCGCTCGCCGGGTTTCAGGTTGATAATGTCTGTTCAGCTACCTGGTAAACCAGGGGAGCAGCTTCTTCTCGACCAAAGGGAGCGAACCTGGACGGCATCTTCACACCTTTCAGTTTCAAAGCACTTGGATCACATTCACTGCCGTACAAGGCAGCAAAACAGACCTTTGGGACCAGACTATTGTCTTTCTTGAGGACACTTCAGCATGGAGAAGGTGCAAGTGGAGTGAAGGCACCTTGTTGGTCACAGGCTACCTCAGAGAGCGGTCGGAAGCTGGGACGCATTCATTCATTCATTCATAATCCAGGGACCTTCTTGCTGTGAGGTGGAAGATCTGACCACTGCGACGGCTGGCACACACTTCTCTCACCATCCAGGAGATGCTTTCAGACTAGAAACGTCGGAGGAGTCAATAGCGCGCTGCGTTTTTGTTTTGGGGTCGGCGATCGCGCACCATCAACAAGGCTGCGGAGGTTGAAGCCCATCAACGGCTCCATGCATCTCCACAGCGGGGTGGACAACCGGGAGGTGGGGTTGTAGCAAGTACAAGAACAAGCAAACACAAAGGACGGTTCCTTATGGTGGAGACCAGCATACTTACTCTTTGACATGTTTGCGGCAGGGCACGGAGTTTCTCATGCACGTCCCGGTGAGGATGTCCACGTTGTCCACAATGACAAAGGGCTTCTCCTCCAAGGTGACGATGGAGAGGTGGCTATCGTCAGCGTCCTCGTCCCCGTAGGAATTATACCTTGGCCACACAGGGAACATCAATGACAACGTCCCATTCTCCCAGCGACCCATCTGAATGTGCACAAACACAAGCAGCGTGAACGGCGGCCATCTTTAGAGACTTCTGACCCATTCAGCTCTTTGAGGGACCAGGAAACGTCATTACCTTCTCCCACTTCCTCTCACTATTCAGGACGATGACAACCAGTTTGGGATTAGCTTGGTAACCGTCCGGCGTGAAGGACAAGTCCCTGCCCTCATTCCACACATGCATCATGTGCCTGATGAAGACGGGAAGGAAGAGCAGAGGAAGCCGTTATTTGTTTTTGTTTGGCGGCGCGTTAGCGCGGTGCGTTAGCGCGGCGCGTTAGCGCGGCTGTGCACGAGAGCGGATAACTTTGAAATAACAAGTTAAGCACTCCGTAATCATCGCGAGAGAGTATCCACTTCAAATCGATGCTGCGTTCACCCACTGTGTGCACACGCATGGCTGACTGTGTGTGTGTGTGTGTGTGTGTGCGCGCGCACACGTGCATGTGTGTGTGTGTGTGTGTGTGTGTGGGAGGAGGATCGGAGTCAGAGGCCACACATCCCTCCCCGTCAACACTCGGCATTGATTTCTCTGCAGAAACGCGCCTTGGAGACGAGTCACTGGTGCAACAGGACGGCCCCTCGCTGTCTTACTCACCACACACACACACACACACACACACACACACACACACACACACACGTTTACTCGTTCTCTCAAGCGAAGCAGCGATACAGGACTCGGGCGCACTTGAGCAAGGCATTCGGGCGAATCCGGGTATGGCAGGCTCGGAGGGGGTTAACGAAAGCGGCGTCTGGAAAAACAAAAATAACAGGACGGGGAGCAGCTGCCCCCCCACCACACACACACACACACACACACACACACACACACACACACACACACTAACGAAACGCTTTTAACACTTGCTCCGCTTTATTGGAGCTGCTTTGATTCATCCTGACACCGTGTCACACGCGGTCGGACGGCTGATATCAAACTCAAATATCATCCCACCAAAATAGAATTTCACCAAAGCCGGAATTTTCCACCTTGCGTTTGCATCGTGACTTCTGTTTTTTATTTTTTTTCCTCGCTTTTTACTTTCGGTTGAACTCTGCTATCTTGCGTTTTTCACGCGAGGATGTCGATCAAAGTCGCCCGTCTTCTCGCTCGGGTGAAGGTTGCAGCAGCTGAAGGCTGAAGGCACCTGAGCAGACTTGAATCACAGCAGGAAAGCACAGAACATGTAAACATGTTTCTGTTTTATTTGTTTTTCTGGACCTTCTTAATGTATTGTAACTGTAACTGTGAGCGAGTGGCTTTTTCTCCTCTGTCGGTGGTCCGGTGAACATCTGCGGGCGGCTGAAGACCTACTTGGGGCGGAGTTGGGGAGTTTTTTTGTTAATTTATCAAGGAATGAACGTATTCCCGGAGCCCAATCAGCTGATTGGACAGGAGGTGGGTTCACCCTGGACTGTTCCATCACAGGGATGCACAACCATTATGTATCTGCACATTTTACGGTTCACGCAAACACTTGGAGAACATGGAGACTCCACGCAGACGGCCTCCTGTGGGTATCTAACCAGGACCTTCTGGCTGCGAGCAGGAAGCCTCAACCTTAATTCACTGATTTATATCAGGTTTTACAATTTTGGGGGGTGCGGGGGGGCAGCATAGTGGGGCAGCAGTTAGCTCAAGGGTCGGCAACCTTCACCACTCAAAGAGCTGTTTGGAAATCGTTTCCTCACCGGGAGCCACGCAACCCTTTTGAAATCTAAAATGAATTAGCACGACATATAACATTATGAATATGTACAGAGAGGACCAGAGGGAGCTGCGTTGTGTTTTTGTAGACCTAGAAAAAGCATATGACAGGGCGCCAAGAGAGGAGCTCTGGTATTGTATGAGGAAGTCTGGTGTGGCAGAGAAGTATGTTAGACTGGTGCAGGACATGTATGCCAGCTGTGAGAGAGCGGTACGGTGTGCTGTAGGGGTAACAGAGAAGTTCAAGGTGGAGGTGGGACTCCACCAGGGATCAGCTCTGAGACCCTTCTTGTTCGCAATGGTGATGGACAGGCTGACAGATGAGGTTAGACAGGAATCCCCATGGACCATGATGTTTGCAGATGACATCATGATCTGTAGGGAGAGCAGAAAACAGGTGGCGGAACATCTAGAGAGGTGGAGGTATGCTCTGGAAAGGAGAGGAATGAAAGTTAGTCACAGCAAGACAGAATATATGTGTGTGAATGAGAGGAACTTCGGTGGAAGGGTGAGGCTACAGGGAGTGGAGATCAAGAAGCTGGAGGATTTCAGGTACTTAGGGTCAACAGTCCAGAGCGTAGGAGAGTGTGGAAAAGAGGTGAAGAGACGCGTCCAAGCAGGTTGGAATGGATGGAGAAAAGTGTCAGCGGTACTACGTGATAGAAGAACATCAGCCAGATGGAAAGGTGGGGGAGACGGTGGTGAGATGATCTACAACAGTTCCAAAGACAAAGACAGGAGGCAGAGCTGGAGGTCGCAGAGATGAAGATGTTGAGGTTCTCTTTGGGAGCGACCAGGATGGAGAGGATCAGGAATGAGTCCATCAGAGGGACGGCACATGGTAGATGTTTTGGAGAGAAGGTCAGAGATGGTTGTGTGATGGACAGAGGAGGGAGAGTGAATATGTTGGTAGACGGATGCTGGAATTGACTAGAGGAAGACCAGAGAGAAGATGGATGGATGTTGTGAGAGATGATATGAAGGTAGTTGGTGTGAGAGAGGAGGATCCAGAGAAGAGGGTTAGATGGAGAAGGTGGATTCCCTGTGGAGACCCTGAAGGGAAAAGCCCAAAGGAGAAGAAGATAACGTTATATATATATATTCTTTGCCTTTCTGCTATGTATCCAAATGCACTGCGGACAGAAAATTAGGAATTTCACTGTGCAGGGAAACACGTCGGTACGTTCATGGGACAGTAAACACTTTGAAAGTATAAACCAAATGTGTTGCAATGAACGACTGCAGAGAAAACAAAATAACATTTCTGCACGCGACCAAACATTTGGATCTCCGAAAAAAAGACGTTGGGTTGAAGGTCACGTTGGAGCGAAATACTCCAAGTCTATTTGAGTCCTTCTTGTATTTGTGAACTTAAATGATAGCAAATATCATTTTAAAAATGAACCAGCTAAAATAAAATACATTTTATTCAAATAATCGATTATCCGCATCAGAGGGGTCAAAGAGCGCCAGGCAAAGCTCCTCAGCACAAGAAGCTCCTGCAAAACCATGCGGAGGTCCATCAGAAGCTTCTCCACGTCCCTCACGATAGGACAGGCAGAAGAAATAAATGAATAGATGAATGCGTGATTTGTATTCCACTCTTATCTCTGGCCATTTATGGAGCACTTTGATTGAAAGTGCTCCATAAATGTGTTTCTTATTACCCTGCTTGTGGTGGATGAAGATGAGCAGACGCTCTCCAGGCGTCTCTCAGGTGATCAGCCGGGGAACCGTCACAGAAACCCAGCAGATGGGATTTTATGGAGGCTGGATAGAAACGCTGAAGTGGGTGGACCTGCTCGGGGTGAGGACACGGCCCGGGTTAGGAGGACATTTTCTGATCTCCTCAAACCCAGGCTTTCTTTTAGTTCTAGATGGAGGAGGACTCCAGCCACCACCAACTCCCGAAGACCGTCTGCAACATCTGGAGCTGCTTAAAGTCTACGTTCAAAAACAGACCACAGAAGAAGAAGAAGGAGACGTAGATACCACGGAGATGGAAGCTGCCACAGCATTCATGGAATAATAACCGTGGACCTCCAGATGGTCGATGTGTTTTTATCTTCATCGATCGGGTGAAGAACCCCGTGAGCTGTTAGCTAACTCCACCCTATTCTGATCCAAAATGTAGATGTTCCTCTGGAAACCCCTCTGAGGTGCAGCGGGACTGAAGAGCTCGGACCTCCTCGTCGCTCCATTTCTTGGGTCCATTTTGTCCGAAGAAAACATCTGACCTGAGACCACGATGGTGCTCCACAGACCACAAGAAGTATCTGGAAATGGGCGTCGCTTATGAGTTCCTCCGATCTCCAAGCACCAACGCGAGGAGTTCCTGGTGCCTGCCTCAGAGAAGGAGCTCAGAGGGTTCTAGGAAGTGAGGTCCATGGTCCCTGGTTCCTCTGCTGTCTGAATGCACAAGAAGGTTCTAGGAACTGCAAAATGTTCACGCAGAACCAAAGGGGCCTGCTGGTCTTCACCGGTCCGGCTGAGATCTGGATCACCCAGCAGATCCAGACAAAACCCAGAGGGAGCCAAGATCACCCGGAGCCTGGAAACAAAAAACCTCCAGACCCTCCATCTTGGAGAAGGTCCGGGTTTCATTTCCCGGGTCGAGTGGAAAGAGGAGAACCTCATGGAGCGAGGAGGAGCACCTTGCGGAACACCTCCAGGACCCGAGGTTACCTCCAGAGCCTCGGCTCTCCGCACACCTGGTGCTCGGCATCACATGGAAGCGGATGTTTCCAGATGAGAAGGTCCCGGCGCCGCGGCGGTCAGCGATTCGAAGCGCTCGGACCTGTTGGCCCGACGCGGGAGACGTGAAGGTTTGTGTCGGCGAGGCTGCAGGTGAGGCTGCTGTCGCGCCGCATTGTCACAGATGAATTCGTACGGCGGAAACGCGTCTGCGATCTATTCCGGGAGGCTGCTGTCTCCTCCTGTCGCAGCCAAACACAACACGGGATGGGATTGTTTGTTTTGTCTGTTTCAGACAAGGAGGAACGGAGGTGATGAACCTCCACGCATCTCCAGCCGGATCTCCAAACGCAAGGGGTTTACATTTGCTGTTTTGTGTCCGAAGCGTTGGGGAAGGAGTGGGAGATCTTTAAAAAAAGGATTCGAGGCTCTTATTGACCTCCAGGACCACCACCGTCACCCAGAAGAGATCTCCGACTCCGGTTTGGTTCCGGGAAGTGGCCTCCTTTACCTCCTCCTCCTTTGCAGGAACCTTTCAGTTTTGGTTCCCACAGGAGTTTGAGGCCACTAATGTGGACCTCCAGCTCCACTCTGGAAAGCAAACCACCAAAGAAGAAGAGGAAGACCACATGGACACCATAGAGGTGGAAGCTTCCATAATAACCATGGACCATCAGATGGTTTTTATCTTCTCAGCGTGAAGAACCCCGTTAGCCGTGAGCCAAACTCACTCCGGTCCAAAATGTAGACGTTCCTCTGCAAGATCTGGAAACGCTTTGAGGCGTCGCCGGCCAGAAGATCTTGGACCTCCTGCTCTCGCTGCTTCTGTCCATTTTGAAGCAAACAGTGACCTCTGTAGTTTTTTAAAAACGCCGCTCAACGTTCCACAGGAAGTATGAGTCACAGGAGTTCCACCAATCGCCTGCTCAGGCTGACATCTGGACACCGCCAGGTCTCCAGTGAACCTCCTGCATGTGTTTGGACTTCGAGGAGGAACCCTGAGGAACCCAAGCAGACACGTGGAGAACACGGAGCCTCCACACGGGACGGGCCGTCTGCGGTCTGCGGCTTGATGTCTCCAGAATTCTAATCACAGCAGCATCGCTTCCTGATCACGGCAGGAGCAGAGAAGAAAACAACAAAAACCCCAGACCTTTCAGTTTGTCACAGCAGAAACCGTCTGCGGCTGTTTTGACAAATATGCAAATTCCGTCTAATGACTCGGGAAGACGGATGAGGAACCCCCGACAGGAGCGAGAAGAAGGACGGCTCCGAGAACCGTTTGAGCTCCTAATAAGGTCTGAGTAATATCGGATCAGCTGTCAACCGCTCTGATAGGGAACCCGCTTTGGTGCCTACCAGTGCTCGCGACACGAGATGGAAATCTGGATAATAATGCCATAATAGGGAACGTCTCACGGCGGCTCTCCTCCTAATGAGGCGACTCGTCGACCGGAGACGAGCCAAACCCGCTTCCTCGCTCGAAGAGGGTTTCGCGTCAGAGATGACAGAGTAGCCTTTGCTTCGGCGAAGAAAAGGCGGCGGCGACAGGTGCCTCGATGAGGTGGACATTGTGGACACCTACAAGTACCTGGGTGTCCACCTGGACGATAAACTGGACTGGACCTTGAACACCAACGCCATCTTCAAGAAGGGTCAGAGCCGCCTGTTCTTCCTCAGGAGGCTCAGATCTTTCAAGGTCTGCAGGACCATGCTGCAGATGTTTGACCACTCGCTGGTGTCCAGCGTCATCTTCTACGCTGTTGTGTGCTGGGCAGCAGGATCAAGACAGCTGAAGCTAACAGACTCAACAAGCTCATCAGGAGAGCTGGATCTGTCCTGGGAGTGGAGCTGGAGTCTGTGGTGCAGGTGTCAGAGAAGCTCCTCAGCATCATGGACGTCCATCACCTCCTGCATGGACACTGACGTCCTGTCAGAGGTCCTCTAGTCGTAGACTGATACCACCAAGGAGCTCCACTGAACGCCAGGAGGTCTTTCCTACCTGAGGCGATCAGACTTTCTAATTCCTCTTCCTTCAGCCGAAGGGAATCTTCAAATCTTTGTAGTTAAGACCTTAAAACAGTTAAGACAATTGATATTTCATTGTATTTCTTATTCTCCCTCCTTCCTACTATTATCTATTACTGTTATGTTTTTGTTTGAAACTCTGGCACGTCTCCAGAAGAACGCCGGACTGAACGGCAAAGCTGGGGAACGCCGGTCGATTACGGCGCGAGGATGAAGGAACAAGCGTGCAAGACGGCGTTAGACCTCAGGAAGCTTCACCGATGTCGTCTCCTTTGACCCCCTCTAATCGGCGCCATCCAACGACCGTCCAACGCCACGACAGGACGACAAACACGGTTACGCGAGTCGACACGCACCTGCGTAGCGCGCTAGGCGGCAGCTTCCCGGGGCTCCTGTCCGACGGCGTGCTGTAGCAGCTGCTCTGGGCTTCTGGAAGCTCCCCCTTCTCCCGCAGCATGGAGGTGGCCGCCGAGGAGATGATGCCCACCCCGTCACGCACCCGCGTCTCCAGCGGATACTCCCAGTCGTCGTAGGACACCGAGATCATGCCGAGGGGGAACATCTGAGGGAGGGTTAACGGCAAATTCAATCCGACGTTTTCTCCCGGATTCGACCGTCTTTCCGATCTGCCGGCAGGTGATTCCTCCTTCCCGGGATCGTCAACGGCGAGCTATTTATTAAAAGTGAGCAGATTGTGTTTCCAGAACAGATGCTCATTTAGCGACCATTTAGCGACCTCGCTAAGTGGGGTAGTCTTCACTGGATAAATGTTGTTTTTAACTCCGAAGGTAAACATGAGCGGGGAGATCAATCGCACGGATCTCATCGGACCCATCGGACCCATCGGACCCATCGGACCCATCGGACCCATCGGACCCATCGGACCCATTGGACCCAACCGTGCCTTTGGGCGAGACCTCGTGAATGTGCGACTGGCAGCCGGCCCATCAGATTTATTCCTTCTCCGAACTGGACTTTTGGCCGGAAGCGGTCGTCTAACATTTCGGCAAATATGATTATTTGCTTGCTGGCAGGCGGCTGGCTGGCAGGGAGGAAGCCAAAATGGAATCGCTCCTTCACCGCTGCCCAAAAGGGAGGCTGCTCATCGGGCGGGACGACCGCCTACTTGGAAACTCTTCGGATGCCATTTGCTTCGAGCAACAACCTTCTCCCCCCGACGGAAACGGCAGGAAGTGCAGCCGCGATCCGGCTTCATCCCAACGCGACGGAGTTGGGGGTTGAGCGGCGCGAGCGGCTGAACGCCATCCGATGTGAGGGTGAAAGCGCGTTTATTTACTTTCAATCGTCTTTCCTCCCTGACGGGTCTCACGTCTGCAACTCACGTTACCTGTGTTCAGCGACATGATGGGATTTGCAACCGTTTTTATGGTTAAAAAAAGGAATAGTGGCTAGAATTCAATCTGAAGGATAACATCGAGGCCTCTGGTACTTGCAAAATAAAGAGCACATGAGCCGCACAGCGAGCCGTGCTGGTTGCCAGATTGTGCTCCCAGCGGTCTCATCATAGAAGCTCGGATGTCTTCGTACCTCCGGCGTGAAGTCCGGGTTCCCCGTGGTCAGACTGGACACGATCCAGATGTATCCGGCCCCGATGAGGCCCAGGGACCGAGCCTCCTCCAGGATGTACCTGCGAAGGAACGGAGGCCGATTTCTCGATTGCCGTCTGGAAATACGCCGCCGTCGGACGGCTAAAAGGCGGCGATACTCACAGCGCCTCGTCCTTGGAGCAGTACAGCAGGATCACCGGACTCTGGATCCTCTTGAGGGCAATGTGCGATTTAGAGTTTGGATCTCCGTCAACAGCGTCCAGAGTCACCACGCTCTGCAGGTCCCAGCGCACAAAGCTGCAACAAAACGCCGGCGCAGAACACACACGGCTGTCAGGACGGGAAAGACGGCGGCGGCGGCGGCGGCGGCGGCGGCGGGCCTGGACGGATCTTCATCACCTGTGATCCACGGTTATCCTCAGCGTGCTGATGAACTGCTGGTACCCGGGGAACTTGGAAGTGACGATGGAAAAGACGTGCCAGTCGTACTCCTCCATGATGGCGAGCATGAGCAGCGCCTCCTGCTGCAGGGCGGCGCCGAACTGGAAGAACGTGGACTTCTCATCCTGAAACGACACGACGGACGGACGGACGGACCGTCAGCGGGTCGGGACGAGAAACCAGCAACGAAAAAACGCTTTCGATCCAGCGCAGATAAGACAAGCTTTAGAGACACCGATGCAAACGCAGGAAAAGGAGGAATCGGAGGGCCGAGTGTGTGAAATTCCATCTAGAAGATGCAGGAGTGTGTGTGTGTGTGTGTGTGTGTGTGTGTGCGACACTGGCTGCAGAGGACTTTACTTTTCACCCAGGACTGACTCATAACTCAGAAAATGTGAGTTGCTTCAATCCTCAGGGAGCCGAGCAGCAGCAGAAGTTCACCGTCCTCCAAGCTGAGCCTCGGCTCCTCGGTTCCTCGGTTCCTCATCTCCTCATCTCCTCATCTCCTCGGCATGACCCACCTTTGGGAAACCAACTCTTCTCAACCTTTTAGCTCCGCTCAAAAATCCCTTATTCCTGCAGTATTTTTCCACCAACAAGGGCGGCACAGAGGAGGTCCCTGGTTCTCCTCCTTCCTGTGTGGAATCCACGACCTCCTTCTGCCTCCTGCAGTCCAAACACATGCAGGAGGATCGCTGGAGATTATGAACGAGCGAATGACTGAATGAATGCCTTCGCCCTCCATCGCTGCGTGTTTTAACGCCTGTTTCTCCAGCGACGCTAAGGATGTAATAGCTTAGCCTAATCGCCGCTGACGGAGCGTCTCTATTAGCAAACCTGCCGCTGCGAAGCCTCGGAAAAAGACGAGGCGGTAATTTGGCCCTCGGCTGGAGAAACCAGGTTGTACATTTAATTATGACAAGTGATTCCGCTTTTTTTTTTGGTCATTTTCCCCGCTACATCTATTAGCTGGGTTGTAATGATTCGCTAATGGAAGGAGGACGGGACGGCCGAGGAGCTTCACGCAGCCACGGGGAAACCCAGCAAGCTAACAGGTTAGCCAGCCTGAACCAGCAAGGACATCAAAATAATAATCATTTTAATAATAATAATATTAGTAATCATCATAAGGCCGGCCCGGTGGTGTGAACCTCACAGAGAGGAGACTCCATGTTCTTCTCCTGGTTCCTCCTGCAGTCCGAACACATGCGGGAGCTTCATGGAGACCCTGCGTCGGCGCCGCCTGTCGGCCAATCAGAGCTGGGTTTACAAGAGCGTCTCCTCCGTCCTCGTGTCCTTCCCCTCCAGAAACGCCGACCGGCCTGCCATGTGACTGCACGGGTGACCTTCAGCGCGTGTGGACGAGGAGCAGGTGGGTTCACGTGCATGTAAGTTACGGCGCCGCCATGGAAACGCAAAGCGGCGCCGCGGCCGGCGGCCGTCCCTCGCCGCCCGCTCCGTCACAACGTTTGTGCAGAAGCACCGGGAGCTGGAGCTCCGCCGGGCCAGCGTGTGTGTTTTGTTAAAGTAACAACGACAGAGACGCACACACACACACACACACTCTCTCACACACACACACACACACACATTTGAAGGTTGAGGTGGCAAGGCGGGCAGTTTGAGGACTCTCTGCTTAACTGTGTCACATTCTATTATTCCCAAAATGCAAGGTGTGTGTTTTCGCGCGTGTGTGTGTGTGTGTGAATATGATAAGTAAGTGCATGTTTATCTGCCATAAAGAGACGGGGGGACCTTCAGAGGAGGGCTGGTGTTTGTATTTCCCTCCCCCGACTCTCTGGTTGGTTCTGGGCCGATGTTTTTCCCTCTTTCTGCTCCAGGTAACTCAATCCCTCTCCGACGGGTGGAACATTTTTCTCCTTCTAATTCCCCCCGTCTCCTCGTCTTTCCTCCGTCGCTGGAAGGGGCGCGTTGCTGTCTATTTGTTGCGTCTCACGGGGGAAGCGGCAGCTTACATTTTTATGCAAACATACACTCTGCAATCATTAGCAACTTATTTCACACTCACTTCGGATTTCACGGCGTTTAATAGCCGCCCGGGTTCCGCTAATGCATTATTGCTTCCCCTTCCTCCCTCTGTGACCCCGGCTTCCCCCGCCCAGCCCCCACGGCGAGACTAATTGATTTAACTGTACACGTCATTGTGAATCGTGCGGAAGAATCGTGGAAATCAGCAACAACAAGGAGCACAAATTAGTCACACACACACACACACACACACACATAAGTGAATAAGATTAACCGTATAGGATGAACCCTCACCCTCTCGTTCCCGCAGCCCGCAGAGACTCGCAGCCGTTCATCCTCTCGTCCACATGGAAACCCAAACAGTCACTCATTCACAACATTTGCAGATATGCAACGATTCACTCCTCATTTAGAGACATACAATCATTCACCCTCTTATTTGTTTGTTTGTTTATTTGTTTAGAAGTTTATCAGGACAGTGTACAATTACGTTGAGCACAGAGGCAGAGATGTTTGTACCAGATTGTAGCTCATAGCTGATTTCCATCTGTAGTCCTGGACAATACAAATATAAAACTGTGCAAAATAGATGATATATATAAAATATACAAATAGGCAATAAAATAACTGTACAATATATAAACAGGCAATAAAATATGTATTTTGCAAGTTGAAAGTGATATTGTTGTGATATTGTTGTGATATTATTACTTTTTATACATATTTATATATAATTTCCACACTAAGCTCATTCACAGATGGACATAAAACCATTCATCCTTTCATTCAGTCATTTTAAAGAGAAAAACCATCCAACCATTCACATGTCAAATATAAACATACAATTTCTCACCCTCTTATTAAATACATATTTTATTACCTGTTTATATATTGTATAGTTATTTCATTGCCTATCTGTATATTTTATATATATTGTCTATTTTGCACAGTTTTATATTTGTATTGTCCAGGACTACAGATGGAAATCAGCTATGAGCTACAATCTGGTACAAACATCTCTGCTTCTGTCCTAATAAACTTCTAAACAAATAAACAAACCATATATGGACCTAAAGCTATTCACTCATTCACACATCATATCCGGACGTGCAAATGTTCATCCACTCATTCACAAAGTCGGGTCTCCGTGAAGCTCCTGCATGTGTTTGGACTGTGAGTGGAACCCGGGGAACCTTGAGGAACCCCAAGCAGACACGACATATTAGATGCAATAAATTCCAGTCAGAGAAGATCATGGAGCTGAAAATAGGATTTATAAACAAAGGAGTCACATTGTGTTGCCACTGGACTGCGGTTGTTCACGACAACCTGAGGAGCAGCACAATGTCCACGTTGTCCTTCACGCCGCCGGCGTTAGAGGTCTGGACAGAGGTGTCACAACAGACGGGAGACCAAATATCAAGGTCTCAGCGGCGCCGGCGTCCAGGTTGGCGCCCGCCGGGAATTCATACGCGTCAAACTTCACCGACCGGAGAAAAAAAAACAGAAACGAACACCTGCAGGAGCCGTATCTTCCGATGAACCGTCGCGGCCGGGCGCCGAGCGCCGAGCATACCGTAGGGAGCAACCAGAGGACTCTGCACTCTCGCAAGAGGACACTTCGGAGATCCAACCGGAGATCTTCCGATTGGACGGACGTCCTAGTTTGAAACCGAAGTGCGCGTTTCTGACGAAACGAGACCAGACGCCGTCCGTTTAACATGTTTAGCATTCACTCCGACCACCGGCGTGGATCTGGAGGCTTAGGGAGCGGAGGTCGGAGAAGATGTGGATGGAAATTCTTGGAGGAGAAGAAAGTCTTTTTTAGAGAGGCTGGCGGGGCGGCGGGCGGCGGCGGCGGGGGGGGGGGGGGGGGGGGGGGTGAAAGGGGCGGAAAAAAAAAAAGATAGTTCCCGGTGGTTCCTGAATTATGAAAGATAAAGAGAGACGTTGACACAGACCTGCATCTTCTCATCAAATCACACAAGTCCACCAAGAAGCCCGTGCATGAATAATGGAGAAACACGCCGCACGTGCACGCACACACACACACCATACAAATATGGCGGGTGTGCGTTACCTAGAGATTTACTGATGACATCTTGCATTAATTATACAAATACAGTGAAGTTGGCCTGCAGTCCACCCCCGTGCACGGCACATGGCACGTACACATGTGCAAATGCACAAAGGCCCCTCAAAATTCAGCCCCGCTCACGAGCCGGCGTGCGCCATGAATAATGCACCGCCAAAAAAACCAAGACGGTCCGGATCCCACTTATTCTCCCCGCCCGTCACACCCGAACAGACACATGCAATTTCACGTCAAATTTGATTTTTGTTTACAGCGATCGGATTAAGAGAAAAAAAATATACATATAGCGACGACGGGAGGGAGCGGTACAAATCCAGGTTAATGTGCTGACACGTTTTTTTTTTTTTTTCGGGAGGCGGAAGACGTCATGCCGGCTTCCAGGCGGAGGAGGAGTTTTTAAGATGAAGGGGTAGTGGAGCACCAAAAATGTAGAAGGCAGAATAATAAGAAACGGATGGGGTAAGGAGTGGGATGATGAGGCCAGCAATGTGGCATATGAATATTTAATGCAGTAGGTCAGTTAGGATGGAGAAGCTACATTAAGTTGGCCTGACAAAGTATGGCCCCCAGATGCTAAGTACCATTTCACTTAAGTCTGCACAAAAGTGCAAATAAAAGTAGCAGCGCGAGGGAGGGGGGTTTGACAAAAGCGGGCTCGCGGCGGCGCCGCCGTCCAGAGAGTTTAACGACGGGGCGTCTGAGATGTTAAAATTTGCCGCGGGTGCAGGGCGCCGGAGGGGGACGGGAAGCACGTCGAGAAGCGAGCGGCGGCCGCGGCCTTGACGCCTTCTGCGAGGCGAGCGCTCTTCAGAGGTGGTCGTCACCAGTCGGCGGATGTCCGGATGTTACATCCCGCGGTTCAAGACAGGAAGTCCTCTGCTTGAGGAGCGGTTGAGCCTCCGGTTACATGGTTGACGGTTCGATTCCGTCTCCTTCTTACCCCCCAGATTAGCCTGGTTAGCTTAGCACGGCAGCCTCCGCTCCCGTGGGAATGGGTGATGCTATCTACGGACCTTCTGAATTTCAGCTCAACAAGCCGGCGTAGCTTCCCGGAGCTCCTTTCCCAGACTTGTATGCTTGTGACTGACAGACCGGAGGAGCGTCTTTTGGTCTCGGGGTTTCGGTGACCCTCCCAAACTTTTACCCCTCATTTGAGGATTCCCTCTCGGTTTGTCATTCACCATCTGCTCCTGCCCTCACCCTGGGAAGGTCTTCATGTGGACACAAACAACCATTCACCATCTCACAGAGACCCCATATTTAGACGGACACCTCATTTAGAGACAGAAAACCACCGCACGTTACGCTCGGAACCCCCGAGCTTCATCTGAAATACACTTCACGTGCAGCGAAGTGAACTCGGATCACCGATGAGCACGTCTTCATCAAGACCAGGAGGAGCAGAAGCCGGAGGAGGAGGAGGAGGAGGACTGCCCTTCCTCTTCTTGATGTATAAGGGGCGTAATGTTAAAGATAGCAAAGTACTCAGGTATGATAATTCAATTGTGTCTGATGCAAAAACACCCGTATGATCTATAATGAAACGTCACCTCGCATATACTCAGCGCCGTAACCGTTTGATCAATAATTTAATTGAATAACACGAGCGGGTGTGCATGAGGGCGCGGCGGCCATGTTGACTCGCGCTCTGTAAAACATTAAAACTTCAGAAAAAGAGCCACGCTGAGAAGCGCCACGCATTTTCCCGCGGCGTCTAATTCTCTGCAAAATGCTCAGCAGATGTTCGGCAAACACTCGTGCTAGCAAACACCGTTGTAAATCCTTCCTCTAACAGAGCATTAGCCGGGGAAAGCCACTTACAAACAATCACCTCGGGTGGCGGCGAGGAGGAAGCCGCGCCGCGAGTTGACCGGCGTCGGATGTAGAGCAACCGTTTCACAGCGAGGCGTTAATGCGCACGCGGGACGCCGCCGCCGCCGCCGGCTCCAATCCGGTGCCCCGACAAAGAGACGCTTCATGAAAAAAACAAAATGAATCGCTCGGATAAACACGAGCGTCGACCGATCGCGCGGCCAAAAAAAAAACGTAAACGGCGACGAGAGGCGGCGGAATATGAACGGAAAGGCCGGTCCTTTAATCGCTAACCAGCAGCGCTGCCGTGAGCACTCCTTCGGTTCCAGAATGTAGCGACACGTCCCGAAGCCACTTCCACCGGCCCAACAAACTCCCAGGATGTACATAGAACTATAGCATTTAACTCGGAGACACGCGCTCCCCAGGCGGACGAAGACTACTTCTGAATTTAACAAGAGGCCGGGGTCTACTGGAGTATTTAGCAGCTGCCGATCCTCCGGAGCAAACACAGAAGAGCATTTAACCGACGGTCGAGTAAAAACCGAACCAGACAAGCAAGTAATGGACGAAAGACGGTAACAACGGAAAAACCTCCTAATCCCCCGGCACCCGGAAACAACTTACGCCTTCCCCTCCGACCTAAAAACGTCCTCTCTCCCCAACAAAGTTGACGCAACCCGACGCCCCTCGCCGCCTTCGGTCCGGGCCGACCTATTTTGTCTGAATAGAAAACCCGTGTAATAAAAAAAAAACTAATTACGAGGTATTCCAGGGGCGAAACGGCGGCCATTCACTGCAAAATAAAGAAAACAAAAAAGGAGTCGACGTCCACGTCGGGCGTTTCAAGGGAGATGAGTTTGCGCTGGAAAGCCCGAGGGAACCTCAACGACCACCGAGCTGAAATATCTGGATTCGCGCCTGTCGAGAACCATGACTTTCCAGAGGGGGATTCGTCCTTTTCTTCTCAAAAGTATTCACAGCCTGATATTCCTGTTTTATATTTGAAAGGCAATGCCAGAGTAGTAGCTGGAATAGTGACCTATTGATGGCGTGTCCACGGAAGAGGTCCTGCACCAAGCGGAGGAGTTCACGTATGTTGCACGTGGTACCTCTGCAGTGATCTGGACTCTGTACCGGCCTGTCATGGTGACGAACCAGAAGGAGAAGCTCTCAGTTTACCGGTGGATCTGAGTTCCAAACCTGTGGATGGTGACCGAAAGAACCAGATCGTGGATACAAACGAGTTGGCCGGACTGTCCCTCAGAGAGAGGCTGAGAAGTTCGGTCGGAGGAGAATCGTTGCCTCCTGGACGCATGTCCATCTGGGAGGAGGCCACAGGGAAGAACCAGGACACGCTGGAATGGTACTCCAAAGTAGCAGGAAAGAGGTTGCTCCAAGTTTGAAGACGGTAAATGATCTCCACTTACTGAAGCTCATCAGCTGCCGTGGAGGGCGCGAAGCATACCGCCGGGAGCGATCGGGAGGTTTGGCGCCCCACCTGGGACGCTTTGGCATGCGGCTCGGAGGAGCCGGGGAACCGAACCGCCAACCCTCAGAGGAAACATGGGGAACATCCAATGGTCCTGACTGTGGCATCTTGTTCCGGTATCCCGGAGCGATGGTCCTCCTGCGGTGACGGCCTTAGGATACTGTGGACGCGCTCCAACATCTACCATGGCGTGGTTTCAAAGCGCTTCCCACTGGATCACATCCACCCACTCACGCGCGCAGATGGTGGCGAGGCGCTCGTGAGGAACATCGGGAGAAGCCGGAGATCCAGGGTCTCGCCCAAGGACACTTTGGCGCGATGTTAGGACGACACGAACCGCCAACCTGATTGGAGAAGCGCCTGCTCGAAATAACCGCGCCACGGCAAAACCATATACGACATCGGCTGATTATAAATGCAGAAATCCACATTGCTCCTGGCTGAGTGAGGAGCATTAAGCTCTCCTCGCTGTGGAACATTATGCAGATGCTCGCTGGAGAACCCGGACATGAAATCCAAGAGCTTTAAAAATGAACACTTTCATTGTGGCCAGAAGTCAAAGAACAGTCACGCCGATTTGTCGTTTTCTGCCAGTTAAGCAATGCCGGCATCGTTCTCCGGAGAACCCGACCCGCTGAGGAGCATCACGTGCACATGATTCCATCCCTTGTAGTCATTAAAGGACCTCCTTGGTTTGCTTTGTCTTCTTGACCTGCTGCCTTTTAGGTGAACCGAACGCTCGTTTTCAGGCATCCGCCGAGGTTCTCCAAGTTTCCGTCATCAGGTGCTCTTATGGAGCCCTTCCTCCTCTGCATCCCAGAGGCTTCATCAGTTGGAGGAGGAGTCAAAGAAGAGGTCTTTGTCAAACCTGGAGATACCAACATCTGAGATCTTTCTCGGACCAGACCCGCAGGTCCGTCCGCACTCTACAACCAAACCCGCAGAGGTCAATGACCCCAAACCAGGTCCCGGTAACTCCCTCCTGGACCTCAGCACTTCGGCCGTGGACATGCTAACCAGAACTGGCGCAGAGAGTTCTTCTTCTTCTTGGAGAACCCAAGTCCAGCTGCCTCCATGAGACCCGGCCGTTATCCAGATTAACGACGCTTTGCTTTTCTTCTCCTGCGGCAGAAGCCACCCCGCTTCGCCGTCGTCACCCCGGAAAGAAATGAACTCCTTTTTGTTTTCAGAGTCTAAAACGGCTCCGGGACTCGTTTCTGCCTCGGAAAATATCCGGTAATCCATCAAAGTGACTTGGTGAAGCTCCTGTCGGTGTCAACAGGGGTTTGGTTCGCTTCTCGGGAGCTTCAGCGACGCAAGATTACAAAGAGATGAGTGATTTATTCATCCCGGTGACGTGACGTCAACTCCTTCTTCGCCTCCGTCTCACACCAACTAACTTCCTGTCCTCCCTCCATCCATGGACCTCCTCCCTGGTCCTCCAACCTCAGCATCCATCTCCTTAGGTCTTCAGCTGCACTGTCCCTCTGATGGACTCCTTCCTGATCTTCTCCATCCTCCTCACTCCCAAAGAGGAACCTCCAACATCTTCATCTTTGCCGCCTCCGGCTGTGCGTCCCGTCTTCTCCGAGGACATCATGGCTGTTCTCACCTCCACCTTCTACAACTTTCCGAAACTCTTTTATGGCCCCGACACGCCATCCGTAGCTTTCCACCGTTGACCCTCAGTACTCCAAGTCCTCCACCTTCTTTATCTCCGGTTCTACTTGGGTTCCCGTCATCCACACCCATGTATTCTGTCTTGCTGACCTTCACTCTCCTCTCCACCTCTAGATGTTCCTCCACCTTCTCCCAATCACAATGTCATCTGCAAACCTCATGGTCCAGGGAGAGCCTTGTGTGACCCCAGCGGTCCAACAAGGGGGTGCTCAGAGGTGGTCCTGCTGGCCTACCTGGACCTCCTGGGTCGAGCTGCTAGTTTTCTTTATCTTCTCACAGTTGACCTCCTTGATCCCAGATCATTCCCTCCGTTTGTTCAGGTCAAACGTCCTAAAACGTCCACACGTGTGAAAGAACGAGTGAAGGTTTCTGTACGATGCACGGCGGAATGGTTGCATGTGTCCATAGATGTTCCTGTGATGGTCACCTCTGGCCATCTCGTCCAATCACGGTTGGGCTCCACTCACTCATTATTTGACATTAATACATTCACACATTCACTCGTCATCAAGAGACACACAACTTTCATTCATTCATTCATGGACATTGAAAATCTCCGTTTCCTAAGGATTCATGCAAGCGTTCACCATGTCGTCCAGAAGACCTTCGAAGACTCGATTCGCTCGCTCATTCACACAGAGGCTTCCACCCTCTCGTTTACACCTTCAACTCTTGCATGTCTGGACTGTAGAAGGAACCTGGAGAACCCCGAGGAACCCCAGGCAGACCAGGGACCCTCTGGCAGACGAGAGACCTTCTAGCAAACCAGAGACCTTCTAGCAGATCAGGGACCTTCTAGCAGATCAGGGACCTTCTAGCAGGTCAGGGATGTTCTAGCAGATCAGAGACATTCTAGCAGACCAGAGACCTTCTAGAAGATCAGGAATCCTGTAGCAGACCAGAGACCTTCTAGCAGACCAGAGACCTTCTAGCACATCAGAGACCTTCTAGCAGACCAGGGACCTTCTAGCAGACCAGGGACCTTCGAGCAGACCAGAGACCTTCTAGCAGACCAGAGACCTTCTGGCAGACCAAGAACCTTCTAGCAGATCAGGAACCTTCTAGCAGACCAGGGACCTTCTAGCAGACCAGGGACCTTCTAGCAGACCAGAGACCTTCTAGAAGATCAGGAATCCTGTAGCAGACCAGAGACCTTCTAGCAGACCAGGGACCTTCTAGCAGACCAGAGACCTTCTAGCAGATCAGGAACCTTCTAGCAGACCAGGGACCCTCTAGCAGACCAGAGACCTTCTAGAAGATCAGGAATCCTGAAGCAGACCAGGGACCTTCTAGCAGACCAGAGACCTTCTAGCAGACCAGAGACCTTCTAGCAGACCAGAGACGTTCTAGCAGACCAGGGACCTTCTAGCAGATCAGGGACCTTCTAGCAGACCAGAGACCTTCTAGCTGAGAGGCCGAAGGTGTCCAAACCTCCTCGGAGTGCCGGATCAGAGACAGTAATGTGAATCAAGTCGCTCGCCGCCTCTGACGGAATCCGGCCGTTTTCGCCGCCACTAAAACCTCGTCAAGACTCCACAGCCGAGGAAGTTGACACATAACGGCGTGGTCGCTGCTCTCCAGGTCGCTGCTCTCCAGGTCGCTGCTCTCCAGCAGAGCCCAGATGAACCTGCAAGAACCTCCGCTGGAAAGCTGGTGTCAAGACGCCGGCGGCGGCGGAGGCTAATCACAACACCTGTTTAGAGGAGATTAGAAGCAGGTCCACCGGAGAGCTGAAGGGCCTCCTCGCTTTAATAAAACCCCGGTGTGTGTGTGTGTGTGCACGGATGCCGACACACACACACACACACACACACACACACACGTGAACACGTAAAGAATGGCTGCCTGTATGCGCTGTGCTGCTATTGAGTAATAATAACTGCTTGACTTATAGAGCTTCGCAGAGAAAGCGATGTTAATGTTATTTTATCCCCCAACACGGAGAAATAAACGACAGCCCAGCCTTTCCTGCGTCTCCGTCCGCCGGTGAATGAATTTAAAACAGCTCAAGAACCCAAGCGAGACCCCGCATCCTCCTCCCTCCTCTGGCAGGCTTCATTGGCAAATCAAAGAATTGCCAGTTTGATATTTTTAGCAGAAGTGCCTTCGGGTGGAAAAGGAAAGAAAAAAAAAAAAAATCTCGTTTTTTTTTTTTTTTTTTTTTTTTTTCTCTCTTTTGCTCTTCCTCACTCCCGGCCCACTGACGGTGACTCCGTTGGACTTTGGAAACCTTCGGTAAAAATGGTGTGTGAGTTAAGCCCGTCCTGACCGACCGACCGCCTCGCCGTTGATGCAGTCGCAAAGGATCCGGCCGGCGCGGGAATAACGCATGATTAATTAACCAACTCACGGGGAGTTTATGCAGCGGCTGGAAAAAGAGCCGCTGGGCCGCTAAGTAGCACAACATTGGTTTACTCACATTTTAGTTTAAAAACGACATCCGCCCAGGGTTCCTTAACTCCGCCGGTGACGTCCCAGGCATTATGTTTACCACACAATTACTTTACGCCGCCGTCCGGCGGGGACGCCGGCCGGGTGCGGGGTGAACGGCGGCGGGTTTTTTGCAAAGAGATGGGGTTTAGACAAATCACTAAT
>NC_141295.1:19399154-19559154 GCF_037954325.1 Fistularia commersonii
GGAAAGATGGAAAGATGGATGGATGGATGGATGGACGGATGAAAGATGGAAAGATGGAAAGATGGAAAGATGGATGGATGGACGGACGGACGGACGGACGGACGGACGGATGGATGGATGGATGGAATGACGGATGAAAGATGGAAAGATAGATGGATGGATGGATGGATGGATGGATGGATGGAGGACTGATCTACCAGACCTCCTGGTTGTGATGCCAAACGTCCTCCAGATGGATGATGGATCAGAGAAGGTTGAACACGTGGAGGATGGAAGTGACGGGAGGAGAAGCTGAAAGGCTCCAATAAGAAGGAAACAAGAGAAGAGGCCCTGTTTCAATATCGCTCCGCCGGCTGACATTTCCCTTCTGTGCGTTCGCTTTGCGAGATGGAGGAGTGTGTGTGTGTGTGTGTGTGTGTGTGTGTGTGTGTGTGTGTGTGTATCACACATCAAATGTTTGGTCTCCACATCCATCTGTCCGTCACTCCACCCCTCCTTCCATCCTTCTGTCACCAGACAGTTTGGCTTCCTGAGCGCCTCCTGGAGGAGAAGGAGGTCCTGGTTGATCCTCCAATCGCGTCTCCATGACGATGCTTCATGTCACATCCAAGAAGTTCTCCGGTTCTTCTGGACCGCGAGGAGCTGCCGGACTTTTGGGTTGGGCGTCGGTCTGTGTTGAGATGGTTCATGATGTTGGGGAGTGAGTTGCTTTGCAGGTGGAACGGGGTTGTCATGTTAATGTATGTGTGTGTGTGTGTGTGTGTGTGTGTGTGTGTGTGTGTGTGTGTGTGTCTTCACAGGGTGAAGATGGATCTGCAGTGAGTCGTGGGATGGATCTCGAGACGGTGTTCTTTGTAGGTAAAAGGTCAAGTCAGAGTGTCTCCATGTCTTCTTTGAGTCGGTCCTGTCTGGACCTGGCCGTCTCCAAGCAGGAGGTCCATGTCCTCCAGGTGTAGGTGCACCTGAGGAGGAGGTTCTCCCATGTCGGGTCGCAGCAAAGGTTTGTTTGCCTTTCCAGCCTGGAGGTCCTCACAGTCCTGGCCGCAGCGTGTTCTCCACCTTCTGCCTGGGAGTTCTCACGCGGGTCTGAAGGCCTCAGCTAAGCTTTCCAGAACTTACAATTTGTCCAGTGACCTTTCTCTCAGACCGGAGGACAAGAACGAGCCGTTCGCCGCCGCGTGGCGACAGCTTCGGGTCTAGAAGCTGAAGCGAAAGGGACGAGCTAAGAGGCTTAACGCCGCTCTCCTGCCTTAATCCTCCTGAGGAGGTCCAGGGTTTGAAAGCCCAGGTAGATCCTGGAGCAGGTCTGAAGCTCCACAGGCTGGAGGTGGAGCCTCCTCACCGACACACGGGTCCGGGATGATGACCAAGATCTTGATGATGATGATGATGATGATAATAAGGAGCGGCTCACTGTGTACGCCCCAACACACACACACACACACACACACACACACACACACACACACTCCCCTCCCTCTATCTGCCCCCTCTTTCCCGCGTCCTGCTCAACACACTTTACAGAAGTTTGAGCCACTGGGAGATCATTAGCACAGGATCAAACCCCGACACTCACTGTCCACGCACACACACACACACACACACACACACACAAATACAAAGACACACACTTAGAGAAAGAGTACACAGACCCCCAAACCCTCAGATTCCAAGAAATGGGGGCAGACAGTAAAGCTGTGCAGCTTAAAATCCAAAATAAAGAGTGAGGGAAACAGTGTGTTACAGTGTGCATGAGTGTGTGTGTGTGTGTGAGCAAAAGTAGGATGCACATTTTACTGCAACGGACCTGACAGACGTGCACACACACACACACACACACACACACAGGGCTAATTCATCGGCTGCAAGGAGCCTCTCCCTCTCCGGCTTGGCGGCGCACAGATAAAGAAAAGTTGTATTCACACACACATGCACTTTATTCTCCGCGTGGCTCGGCAGACGGATGCATTCAGGCGCGCGCACACACACACACACACACACACACACACTCGCCAGTCTCTCCATCAGCGTGTTGAATAATTCAGTCCGAGGGAAGTACACAAGACTGTTAGGAGTGTATTCAGCGCTGGCCCGAGGGCCGGCCCGCGCTCTAAAAGCATGATGTCACCGCCAGCCATCTCCTCTTGTCCCTTCCCTCATCCCTTTTATCCGTCTGACGTTCTCGCACCTTCTCCGCCGCTTCAATCTGGGCTCGGGAGGAACATCGGGGTGTAAAACCGGCGCCCCGGAGAAACACCACCAAAATAAAAGGGAAACGGCAAGACGTCGCGCAACGGCTGAAACCGAAACGCGTCGGTTTGCCCGTCTCTTCATTTCCCCTCCGTTGGGTCATCTGGCCTTCTTCTTCTTCTTCTTCTTCTTCTTCTTCTGCACCTCCTCCTCCTCCTCTGTCCCTCTGCAGGTCGGCCAGATGTTCAGCCCCCAGATGTAGGTCGCTCACGCAATTAAGACAATTAGCGGCGGCCGGGCGAGACGGGGGTGGAAAAGCAGCAACGGGAACGCAAGATGGACAACACACCTCAGCTGGAGCTACGTTTCACCTCACACACACACTCACACACACACATAAAGTAGTGTTGATGGGAAATTCTTGTCGAAATCTTCTTGTCTTGGCAACTGGAGGCTTCTTCACTTCTAATGACCTGTGGGGAGTTTCTGAAAAGAACTGCCATGTTTCGGGCGGGTCTTGTTGTGGAGGTGGAAGAGTTGATCCGATCGGCGTTGATGGTTTGTGAAAGGTAGCCTTGAGGGGATCAATACCAAGATGGATCTGCAAACTCAGACCAGGACCTTCTGCACCCTCCAAGCAGCCAGGAAAGATCCACCAGCAGAAGCAGCCACCGGTAACGTCCACATGGGATCCAGCAGGTTCCACTTCTTTGTGTAGCTTCACCTTTTCACACTCCAGTCCAGATGATCCCACTAAATTGTTCTTTTGTACCAGAGAACGACACCCCATTAGCATAACGACCCCCTTAGACCTGGTTTCTGCAGATTAACTGTTCCATTTACATAACAAGTCACCATAACATGGACCCGCCCAAAAACCTGGCAGGTCTATTCAGAAGCTCCCCACAGGTCATTAGAGGTGAAGAAGCCTCCAGGATGAGGTGCTGAAATGTCTTCAAGTGAAGACAATCAAGTCCATTTGCCAAGACAAGAAGATTTTGACAAGAATTTGCCGTGATCTGGATGACTGAGAACCTCCACGCATTCTAGCATTGAAGCTAATTTTGCATCCAATTCAAGAGGTTTGGTGGTACAACGGTTAGCGCTTCTGCCTCGCGATCAGAAGGTCCCTGGTTGGATTCCCACGGACGGCCTTCCATGTAAAGCATCTCCAAGCAGAAGAAACCATAGAAACCATAGGCCACTCATAGAGACACAACCCCTCACCCTGTCAATGACATGCTTGGACAATGTAGGGTCTCCAATGAACCTCCTGCATGTGTTCGGATGGGAAGAACCCGAAGGAACCCCACGCAGAAGCAGGGAGAACTTGGAGACTCCACACTGAAAGGCCCCCCTGTGGGAATCCAACCAGGGACCTTCCGGTCCGTCAGTTCGGTGTTTTTGTACAAAAGAACAGTCCGTGTTTTTCTTTTTGTTCCTCACCAGCAAGGCCACGGTGAAGTGATGCTTCATAAAGATGTGGCTGTGAAAAGCTCCAAATCCTTTTTTTTTTCACTTTCACTGGAGTACTTCAAAAGCATAATGTCCCCTTGAATTTCCCTGCCAGGAAAGGTACCTCCACGGAGGCCCGCGCAAAGGGCCACTTCGTTCAACAAGGATGAAGTTTAACTGCGGCATGTTGAGACCTTTCTGAAAGCCCCACCGGGAGCGGCGGTCAGCGCGGCGCACAACGCCATTGGCTGAGCTTGGAGCCGCGAGCCGGGCGACTAGCCAACTTCTGTCCGCGGGTCCAGGGAGCGAGTGAGATGGAAAGGACGGAGGGGAGTGGGAGGGCTGGGGAAAAGTGGAGGAGGAAACCCAGAGGAGAAAGGGACAGTGAGTCAAAGGTACACGGTAAAGTTTGGGGAAAGTCAGAAATGTTCTCGACAGCAAGAATGGAAGCATACCGTGGGGAGCGAGTGACCTGCCTCTTGCTAGCAAGCGTAGCTACATGGATGTCAAAACCGCTTTCAGACAGGACTAGCAAATGTCCGATGCCATTTTTTGTTCTAGGAACTGGCCTCTTCTAGCCATTGTGTTGTCTTGCGGGTCAAAAGTGACCCACTACCATGTTTAGCTATAGAAAAAACACCTTAACCTATTATTTTCCAACTTGAAATTTTATCTTCTTCTTCTTCTTTCGGCTTTTCCCTTCAGGTGTCACCACAGCGAGTCAACCTTCCCAATCTAACCCTATTCTCTGTATCCTCCTCTCTCACACCAACTATCTTCATATCTTCTCTCACTACATCCATAAATCTTCTCTTTGGTCTTCCTCCAGACCTCTTGCCTGGCAGCTCCAACTCCAGCATCCGTCTACCAATATATTCTCTATCCCTCCTCTGTCCATGACCCAACCATCTCAGTCTGGCTTCTCTGACCTTCTCTCCAAAACATCGAACATGTGCTGTTCCTCTGATAGACTCATTCCTGATCCTCTCCATCCTGGTCACTCCCAAAGAGAACCTCAGCATCTTCATCTCTGCAACCTCTAGTCCTACCTCCTGTCTTTTGGTCATTGGAACAGTTTCTAGTCCAAACATCATCGCTGGTCTCACCAGTGTCTTGTACACCTTTCCTTTTATTCTGGCTGAAAGTCTTCTATCTCTTGGTACCCCTGACACTTTTCTCCACCCATTCCAACCTGCTTGGACCGTCTCTTCACCTCTTTTCCACACTCTCCTACGCTCTGGACTGTTGACCCTAAGTACCTGAAATCCTCCAGCCAACTTGAAATTTTATGACTTTTCCTAAAGAGACTCCATAATTAGAACAAGTGATACTTCTTTTTTGTTTCTGTTTCCATGTGGGCTGTACACCACTCGGGTACAAAGATTGTCTTATGGGTCATTTTTGACCCGTAGGACAAGGGGAGTAAACACAATGTTAAGATCGCACGAGGGCTTTTAGTTCCCAGAGCAGTGAGGGACCAGGGTAGGGAACACCTTAGAAGAAGAGTAGGACTACACGGACGACACGGAGGCGGAAGCTACCGCAGCGATCATGGAGTTACAACCATGGACTGTCAGATGGTTGAAGTGTTTTATCTTCTCCCTTCACTGCTTCGCTGTGTGAAGACTCCCATTAGCCATTAGCTAACTCTGTACTTATTCTGGCCTGGATGTAGATGTTCCTCTATGAACCCTGGAAACCCCTCTGAGTCATAGCAGGCCAGAAGAGCCTGAACCTCTTAGTGCTATTTCTCGCTGCTTCTGTCCATTCTGTCCCAAGACAGAATTCTGCAAAAAGTATGTGCTACTGGGCATCGCTTAAGAGTTCCGCCACGTCATGCGAGTTTCTACAGAACCGTCCAAAGACCCTGCCTCGGAGCAGGAGCTAAGACGGTTCTAGTCGCTGAGGTCCATGTTCGCTGGTTCCTCTGCTGTCCGATTGCACCAAGAAGCGTCCTGGTTCCTGAAAAGATTCTCGGAACAGCAAGATGTTCCTGCAGCGCGAAAGCGGCTAATTTCCTGAGTTGGCGGCGGGGTTCCGGATCAGCCGATGCGCAGGGTTGTCTATTTTCAAATCGGAAATTGATCTCGGCGAGGGGTCTGGCAACGCTCACTGTTCCATCCGCAGCGGGGGGTAAAGTTCAGATTAAGTCGTTTCATTTAACGCGCCGTGTGGATTCGGCGGCTCCCACACCACCTCTGCAGACCTTCTGGAGGCTGGGAGGGGGCGGCGCCTCCTCGTCCATGTATTTACACAGATTAACACTTGTTGTTAGGAGCTCCGTGCGCTAGCGTCACCTCCACCGCTATCCTCGCTTCACCTGTGCTTCTGAGTGACGGGCTGGGAAGTGGAAGTGAAAGCACGGCGAGCACACAGCTCCGAGGTGAGGAGGCTTCGGAGCTGAACGTCAGGCAGAAAATTGCGAGGGAAGAAATCGACAATTTCCCCCCAGAAGTCCCAAAAACAGGCAACGGGCGGAGTGAAGACGTGGTTGCTGAGCAGCAAGTCCACTAGAGGGCGCCGTTACAGACCATAACAAACATGGCGCCGGCGGAAGAGACGGCGACGGTCATCAAATCTATGGCGGCGTGTGGAGGGAGAATCCATCTTCCTGGTTCTACCAACGCAATGTTTCACCGAGCATACCGTGCAACACATGACTTCCGGAGGTGCTGCTACATTAGCTACTCCAGCTAAAACATTTGCAGGATATGAGCGCAAAGAAAATTCAAACCCGTACGCAGATTAACATTTAGCATAAACTAGCACTGAGGCGTTTGGAAAATAAGATGGATAAATAAGGAATATTCAACGCATCAAAGAAACGGTGTTTCATTTCTTGGTTTTAAAAATCCGTCCTTTGTGCGAATGGAAAGGATATTTGCAAACTACTTCCGGCGGACGCGAATCAGAGAGCATTTATGTGGTGGAATATTTATTTTTCAGTACATGAAGCCGTCCAAAGAGAGTCGAGGAGATGATTTGCAAACAATAACGACGTCCGTGAACAATAACGGTGATGTAAGCGTCCGCAGCCCGCTGATCTATCGTCTAATGTACGAGGACGAGTCACGGCTGCGGCACCGCCGGCCATCATTAACCGACCGCGCCGATCGAAAGGCCGCAACGCAAATCCTCTGCTAGCGAGCCTCGCGCCGCTGACGGCTGATTAGCACCGGTCTGGAGAACAATGTTCTGGGATGCATCACCATCCGCCAGCACGGCAACACCTCCGGCCATCATTAAACCGCTGCAGCGAGGTTAGCCACTTTATTCAATATTGCTCCACCCCGCCCCACCACACACACACACACACGCACACACACACACACACACACAATGCCTTGGCTTTAAATTAGCATGTTCACTTAGCGTGCTTTAATCCACAACTCGTTCTACAGAAATGATTTTCCTGCAGTTTTTGCTGCAGACTGTTTGGCAGCTAACATGCCGCTGCAATCATTAACCATTTAATTAGCATCCAGCGGTGATATGTCACATTCGCTGACGGGAGATGAATAAAAGAAATAAAACGAGTCGTGTCGCTGCAACAAAAAGAAGCGATGCAATTTCTTCTGGCCACCTGCTCCATCTCCACCTACAATTTGCACCATTTTTTACAGTAGTTTATTTATACATATATTACATACATTACATATACATGTATATATATGTATACAGTCTCAGAAAATTATAATATCGTGATAAAGTTCTTTATCTTCTCGTAATGTAATTACACAAAAACAAAATGTCATACATTCTGGATTCATTACAAATCAACTGAAATATTGCAAGCCTTTTATTATTTGCTGATAATGGCTTACATCTTCAGAAAACTCAAAAATCCTATCTCAAAATATTAGAATATCATGAAAAAGCAATTTTTGTTTTTTTAGTTGCATTACAGAAGATAAAGAACTTCATCACAATATTCTAATTTTCTGAGACAGTCGTGTATATATATATATATATACATATATTACATATACACGATTCTATATATTTATGTGTATATGAGTATATATATATATATATAATTCCCTTTTCTTATTTTTTTCCTCTTTTTTTTTAAAATATTATTCATTCATTTATTTATTTATTCATTTATTTATTTAAATGTTAATCTTGACATATCACAATTTCAATGACACTACCTCATGCACCCCCCAATTGCCCCTCGAGGGACAAATAAAGTTTTTCTGCTTCTGATTCTGATCTCGCAGTGAGGACGTTTGATTCCCACCTCGCCACCTGCAGGTATCCTCCGCGGGAGGAGGATTAAATAATCTATCAGCGGCTGTCGATCTCCGGATTTATGTCGGTTTATTCGCTAAATCCGGTGTCGATCCGCGGCTCATGACGGTGATCAATTATTAACCGGACAGCCGAGGGCCGGAGAAACCAGCCGCACTCGGACTCACAGCTCAAGGCGACGGCTGCTTTCCACGCAATTCTGCTGCTCGCTCAGCAGAACTTGGAACTCGGGAGTTGTTTTTTTTTTTTTTTTTTTCAAAAAGAATCGGTTCCCCCGCGAGAAAATCTGACCATATTGTGATTTGAAAAAAAACAAGAGGACACCGAGCTCCGCCTCCAGATATTTCCCTGACACTCCAAGTTTACTTCAAGATGCATCACAACTTCAGCGCATCCAAAGTCGTCTTCCTTCGTGCGGAGAGAAACCCAGTTATACAACGAAATCCGTTTTAAACCAAATATATCTTCCTATTCTTCAGCGCGGCGACAATAAAAACAGCAGCTCCATAATAAACCAGACATCCCTCTCCATCCACAGAGCTCACGACAGCCACGCCTGGATAAAGTTGGCGTCTTTGAAATGTTGTAGCGCCGATAAAGCCGCCATTATAGTAAAGGATCAACGATTATTAGTATAATCATTTTTTACCCTTTTTTTTTTTTACCGCTTGTTTTTACCGGTTGCAAACATGTGCAATATGTTTGATATGTGCATCGTGTATTACACGTGCGCTGCCAGACAACTTAATTTCCTTCGGGATCAATAAAGTATCTCCAATCTACTACAGCAGGTACTGTAACATCCTCTGCAAAGCGCAAGTGAATTTTAGCAATTTTAGAATTCTGGTTCAGCTGAATAACAATTTCATCTGATCTGTTTGTGTTTTCTGAGGCACATAAAACCCCAGCAGAAGCACGGTTGTTGTTGTTGTTGTTGTTGTTGTTATTTTTTTCCCCCTAATTTATTTATTTCCCGTTCAGAAAGTCACGAATCACGGGCCGCAAATGACATCGAGATTGACGAGTTGCGTTCAAACACCAGGATCCGCTGCTCGGCGGCGCTCCGGTATCTTTGCACCATTAATCATCTCCAGCCGTGACTCACTCCGACGGTGCCGTGGAAGTACCGCCGTGGAGAGGCCATCTCATGACACACACACACACACACACACACACTTTGTAGGGATCCACACAATGCAATGGTTCCATCCATCTCCCCCTCTCATCCTCTCCAACGTTCTCATCCCGATCTGTTTCCATATATGGTTCAATTAACCGTCAAGCCTCCTCCATCTCCTCTCCTCACTCTTCTTCTTCTCATCTGCGCTCTCTTTGCTCTCGTTCATCTCGGGCCGATCCGATCAACCGGGTATCTTCATCCTTCTTCCTGCCTCTCCTCCTCCCTCCTTGCTTCCACCTCGCCAGCCCCGCCGCCCGTCTTCTCGCTGTCGGTTTTTCTGATTTGCTCCGAGAGTGTTATTTATACGTCGGCGGCCCACGCGCCGCCGAGCCGCGGAGGGAGTTTGACTTGCCAAAGCGGGCATCACCTCAGAGGCACCGACGCAACTTCCATCCCCCTCCTCGCATTTTTAAATCCCTCCGTTGCCGTCGTGTTCTGTCAGAACTTCGCCGCTCGCTCTTTTTCTTCTGCGGTCTCCGTGCGGCGGCAGAACCCAGCAGAACCGACATCGTGCCGCAATCAGCCAAAGACCAGAAGATAATTCTGGTCCAGCTCACCGTGTCGTGGGAGGAGGCCCGTGAAAGGAAGGCCACGAAGTACCAACATCTCGTCCGGGCCGGCGGAGTGAAGCCCCGTGGAGATGCAGGGGTTCAGGGGAACCAGCGAAGCCACAAGCGAGCTGCTGGCGGGCTGGTGGATGAAGCAGGACGTGCCTGGTGCTGGATATGGACAAGGAGAGAGGAGGAATCCTGGAGGCCAGATGGGCAGATGCGCAGGAAGCCGGCCACTCATTCGCGGTCGAGGGCCGAAACGCCCAGAGAAGGTCGTGCACCACCTGATGACATCACCTCAGAAGGCTACAGCTAACCGCTAACTCGGCGGAGGAAGACACCCACGGTTGTGCGCAACAAGCGTGGCAATAAGCGTGGCTCTCGGTGGGCGTTTGGCTTTGCGAGGTGGCGTTTAAAGACGTCAGGACGCGCCGGCGCCGCCACTAGCTAGCCCAGAGGGAATCGAGGAAAAAGCACCAGCCAGGTGTGAAGTTATTGTGGGTGAGATACGGTGACGGAGAGCGTCGTCTGTTAGACGGCACGTAAACGAAGCTTGGACATAAAGTGGAGCAAAGTGACCTTTAGCTTAGCATTGTAGCATTAAGGGTGGAGTCGGTAAGTTTAAGATAGAGCACCAAATGAAAAACTCCCCCGCCAGCTTCAAGCCACTAAATAAAACCACTTCATTCCTCGACATTCTCTTTTATTAAGTGCATCATTTTAATACAATTTATAACTACATTTTTCTTATTTATAAACACGTAACAAAACCGGGTTCTGGAACGCAATAATCGCCTTTACGTTCATCGCAACGGGGAAATATAATTTATTTGGTGTTCCTCGCTCACTCGCAGAAGTCCAGGTTTCACTGTATTTGTTTTTACCAGAAGAGCATTATTTGGCCGTCCCAACTTTTCCCCCGTGTTACATAAAGATGTATTTTTAGGATGTGGCGGCACAGGCAGCCGCCACCGGTCGGGTAAAGTGGGACGGTGACTCGGTGTTAAAAAGCCGCTTTCGTCGTCCGACGCGCCTGCACCGGTCCTGACCTCTCGGCAGCGAACGTCACACTCACCTACTATTTATAAGGCCCTCTTTCTTGCCATCATTAACAGGATTATTCACCTGCATCGGAGGCTGACGCCGTCAACCAGGACAACGACCGTTAATCCGGGGCTATTTAGTGTTTTATATAAACACACAGCGCCTCCACGCTTTCTCCATATTGTGGGTCCTGCACTTAAATACCCACACACCTCATTACTCCAGCATCCGCGATTTAAAATAAAACCAGAAAAAAAAAAAAGCACTTTAAATTCCGCAGCGCCGTCCGTCGCCTATTCTTGACTGGAAAAACATCCGTCTGAGTCACGCGCGGTGACACAGCGGCACCGTAGCGACACAGTTATCTTCGCCGATCGGAAAATAAAGCGTAGAGAAAAGTGACGAGGTGAGGCGGGCAGTTCCGTGCCTCACCTGAAGGGGGCGCAGCCGAGCGACCGCTGCCCCTCTAAAAGCAATGGAGGAGAAAATAAATAGGATAAATAAAACAAAGAGAGAAGGACTTTCACAACAAAGTACCAGAATTTTTTTTTTTGTAGCATCCGCGCAAATTAGAACGCAAATTATCATCAGCTTTATGAAAAAATAACAGCGAGAAACTAATTGTAAATATCGTTCCAGAGGAAGTCAGAGGCTCACCGGCCGTACGAGACGCTCGCAAACATCTCACAGAAGAAGGTCAAAACCATCTGAAGGGTCAACTCGTAAAGGGAGGCGTACATTTCTGCACCTCTTCTCCATTCCTTCAGGAATACAGCACTCAGGCACATCAACAATTCCACCCGGCTGGCTCGCTCCCGCCGCCACCTGAGCAAAGTAAGCCGGCTCGCCGTGGAGAATCGGAGGTGTTAACCCCGTTCCGTGTCGCTTCACACTTAGCGGTAAAAAGCTCAGAGGTCGCGGGGGAACGAGGGAGGGGGTCGCAACATCTGCGGACGCGAGGAGGGCGGGAACTGCATCTCCTTCACGTCTTTTCTAGATCATGTCCCACTTACGGCGACGCACGGCCGGCATCTCCCAGAAGATATCCGGTCTCGGATTTGTCCTGGATTTTTTGAAGGTGCAATAAATACCTGATGCCCACAAAGGAGGCTGAACCCCCCCCTTGGTCTCCTGGGCCGTGGTTCTTACCGGACGCCCAAACATCTTCTCCAAATGATCACGCTAGTGCAGTGATGGAGGAGACATCTTTGAAGACATTGCCATTTTGGACTCTCCAGCAGAGGGACACAAGAGATGGCCCTTCCTTGTGGTCTGCTTTGGAGACCCTGAGGAGAAGACAAGGTCCTCTTTGGGATTGAGGAAGAAGGATGGAGATGATCAGGAAGGAGTCCGTCAGAGGGACAGCGCCTGTTCTGGAGATGAAGTCACATTGAGAAGGTTGGACATGGACAGAGGAGGGATGGAGAATATCTGGGAAGAAGGATGCTGAGGTTGGAGGAGGTCCAGATGAAGACCAAAGAGGGGGTTTATGGACGGAGAGAGGAGAACTTCTCAGGAGGTCCCTCCTGAGGATCCCATCAATGGGAACACATCGATGGAATAATAACCTTGGACCTTCAGAGGCTTGGAGTGTTTTTATCTTCTCCCTGCAGGGTGAAGAACCCTGTTAGCCGTTAGCTAACGACACACTTATTGAAAATGTAGATGTTCCTCTGCCAGCCCTGGAAACCCTCTGAGGTGTAGCAGGACGGAAGAGCCCGACCTCTTCGGCGCTTCATTCCGTCCGAAGAAAACATCTGGCCGGCGACCAGGACAGTTCTTAAAAATGCCGCTCCGCACGAGAAGTATCTAGTCACGGACGTGACTTAGGAGTTCCGCCAATCGCCGAGCTGGAGCCGGAGCTGAGGTCCATGCTCCCCGGTTCCTCCCCGGTTCCTCCTCTGCCCCAAGGCACGAAGAAAACTAGTTCCCGAGAAGACGCTAGGAGCTCCAGAAGGTTCCTCCAGTGAGACTGAAGCTTATCAGAGTAGGTTCTCCTGCGGTTCCTCTGTGAGGACAAAGGTGAGACCATGACGAGGGTCGAGGTCGTCCCGTTCTGCACTCGGGAGATGATCGATGCCACGCGGTGAAGGTGTGAAGCCGCCCTTCTCGAACCGTGATCGATGGCCGCGCCGACGCGTTGCAGAAATTGGCCGACATTCGGAAGTCAGAACCGACGGCCGAAGTTTGCTCTGGAGGACGCGTCCCTTTGTTCACGTACCAATTACGAAGGAGCGCATCAGCAGAAGCACCGCAGAACTTTTGGGGCTGTCAGTGTTGTTTAATGGTCGGCCGAGATCCTCCCACCGGTCGGGTCGTTTGCGCGTTCTGTTTTCCGGACGGCCGACGGCCCCATCGCTCAGCGAGCCCGAAGTAAAGTACCGAGCGCTCCGTCGATTCCCGACGCCCGTAATTACCGCGCCCGCATCTCCAAGCCGTCGCCCCGGTTTCCGGCGGGACAGAAAACGCCCGAGCGGCTATTAGTGCCACATCGGAAGCCGCCGAGCTGTGACCGTCGCTCCGTCACAAGACATTAGCCGTCTAGTGATGTGATGGTGAATATGATGCGGTGAGTGATGGTCGGGATCGACCCGGCCTCCTGACGGCGCCGGAGCTTCTGAGGGAACCTCCCACGGCCTGGTTTCAAACCGGCGCAGCTGTTGGCCTTCATTAATAACTCAGACGGCTTCTATCGGGGCGGCGCGGCGGCTAGAAGCTCCACCTCCGAGCCAGAAGGTCCCCCCGTGTCTGCGCGGGGTTCCTCAGGGTTCCTCAGGGTTCCTCGGGTTCCTCCAAAAGCCCAAACCCACGCAGGAGCTTCATGGAGACCCTGAATGAGAAGGATACAACTCCAGCCTGAACCTGTTTCATCCGTACAGACAAGGACTGAGCAAATCAATCGATCAATAATTGAGTTTTACCAGAATTCAGTTTTCTATGATGATCCTCGTTGTGTTATCTATTTTCACCTTATCTTAAGCAAGAAAAAAAAAAACCAGCATATCTGAAACGCTATTTAAAGCTCAATATGTGTTTGTGAGGCTGTGATAAGAAACTAAAGCAGAACGTCTAGAAACCAATTGTCCCCAGAATTGCCCCTCCTGCCCCTCCTGCCCCTCCTGCCCCTCCTGCCCCCCCAGACACCCGGGGGATCCTGATAAGGCGTCTCTCCGCTGTGAATGGCTGTGTTTTATCAGCGCTGGTTGTCAGGGGAGCTCGCCTGTCGGCGCCGCCGCCCGCCAACCTGAAGGACTCCGGCCCGCTCCCGGCGTATCGGAGAATTATCGCCGTCGATGGCGGCGGACGAAGAGGCGCGTCTGAATTTAACGGCTGTCAGACGGCGTCCCGTCCGGGCGGCTCCAGACTCCGGGACGTCGTCGGCGGTTTACTCGAAATCCCACATCAAGCGTCGAAAACAAGCGTCCCTCCCCCGCCGGACGCCGCCGTGTTTTCCTGGCCCGCGGAAAGGAATACGTGTTTCTACACGATTGTGAATTTTACATCTGTGACGCTTTTCGGCGGAAATCAGACGACGGGAAACGTGCGGCAGGAAAGCTTTTGTTTGGCGGCAAAGAAAGACTTTAATTATACATCGGACCGTTCTATTATTAATAGAGATTCTTTATGCTATACCTCTGTTTACTGTTCATTAGCATCTTTCCATATCATATGAATTTTACATTAAGCTGCATGCATTCTTTTCTATACATAAAAGATATTAATTATAGGATATTACCTCCACGCCGCTGTAATAATGATCACATTCCCTTCCCCTTCATCAAAAATAGAAAAAAAAACAGCTCCGCAATCATCGCTTATCACCGACGTAATTCACATTTCCACTCTTCCCCCCCAGCGGAGGCCATGACGCGCTAACGTGCGCGCATCTTGTAACCATTACATTTATTTTTTTTATCCCTGTAACCTGTGCCGGCGCCGTGCAATTAGCAGCCTTTGAGATAAAGCGGCGGGGAGATAAGTGGCGCCGCGTCCAGTAAAGGAAGGAACGAACCGCCCGGTGACGGCGTATGGAAAAAAAAATGTCACTTTGGAACTCATTTTAAAAACACTTGTGATATTTCTTCGTAAAGCGGTGTCATTTTAAAGTAAACAAAAATGAGTTTCGGAGATAAATTTCAGGGTTCACCCATCGATCGGGTCGGGAACCGATAGCTTCCGAGCACGTCCGGGTCATTCTAAAGGTGAAGAAATTAATTTTATCAGATGGCCAACTAGTTTATCCGCTTCAACCCTTGTAACGGAAAAATGGCGAAAAGAAAAAAAGCCGCGTGGACGGAAGAATTAGCATTTGGATCTGCGGTACGTCTAAACAGTCAAATATAAAGTGGCACTTTAAACAAATCCATGCAGAGGTTAAAAGTAAGACGTATGTAATTTATTACACGTTAAAATAGAATTAGAAATATTTGTCTTTTATGGCTCTTCCCGTCAAAAAGGTTCCTGACCACCTGCTCTAGAAGCACACAGAAGGTCCCTGCTTGGGCGGAGGCGCCACGTTCTCCACGTTCCTCGGGGTTCTCCGGGTTCCACATGCAGGAGCTTCAACAGAGACGGTGTGTGGATGAAAGGGTGAGTGTCTGTTTGTCTCTATATGATCTGTAAATGGGAGTTTTGGAAGAAGTCAGGATGAGAGGGTGAATTATGACAAGGGAATGAGAGGGTGAACATCGGCTCTATGATCTTCTATGATGTTGGAATGAGAGGGTGACTTGGAAGAAGTCAGGATGAGAGGGTGAATGCTTGTCATCTTCTATGATGTTGGAGTGAGAGGGTGAATTTCTTTTTGTCTCTTTATGATCCGTCAATGAGAGGGTGAATGTTTTATGTCACCATTAATATGTGAATGAGCGGGTGAACATTAGTTCATCTCTGTCTGGCGTATGAATGACAGAATGAACTGTTTGAAGACTGAATGGGAGGGTGAATGTTTTGATGTCACTATATGGCAGATGAACGAGAGGGTGAATATCGGTTCGCCTCCATGTGACCCATAAATGAGAGGTCTATGATGTTGGAATGAGAGGGTGAATTTCTTTTTGTCTCTTTATGATCCGACAATGAGATGGTGAATGCTTGTAGTCTGTATATGATGTTGGAGTGAGAGAGTGAATTGGAAGAAGTCAGGATGAGAGGGTGAATGCTTGTCATCTTCTATGATGTGGAAGTGAGAGGGTGAATGGCTTGATGTTTCTCCATGATGTGTGAAGGGACAACATCTGTTTGCCTCTATATGACCTGCAAGTGAGAGAGTGAATGCTTTCCGAATGAGAGGGTGAATTTCTTTTTGTCTCTTTATGATCCGACAATGACAGGGTGAATGCTTGTCATCTTCTATGATGTTGGAGTGAGAGGGTGAATTGCATGACGTCTGAAAGAGAGGGTGAAGGGACAACATCTGTTTGCCTCTATATGACCTGAAAGTGAGAGGGTGAATGCTTTCAATATGGTGTCGGAATGAGAGGGTGAATTTCTTTTTGTCTCTTTAAGATCCGTCAATGAGAGGGTGAATGTTTTTATGTCACTATATGGCATGTGAATGAGAGGGTGAATATTTCCATCTCTATGTGACGTATGAATGAGAGGGTGAACCCATTCGGGCCCCTCGAATGAAAGCGTCAGCGATAATGAACGAATGAATCCTCGGTTCGGAAGGAAATCCGAAATGAAAAGGTGCGTCGGTCCGGAGCGATACCGGCTCCGCCGCTGCAAAGCGTAGTTTCAGACGGGAAGGATTCGTCCGCCCGGGAGCTTCAATAATGTATCAATAAACCCATTATCGGCGGGACGGCGTTTGTCAGGTCCTCTTGAAAACCATCACAAATCGCTGGTGCGGAGATAAAAGCGAATTATTTAACATTGATTCAGTGCAGCCTTAAAGCAGCAGGGAGACGGGAAGATTCACTCCCGTGTCCGAGACAAAGCGACACAATCTGAGCTCTGACAGAAGAAACCAGCAGACAAACAGCGCTTAAGGATCTCCCAGCGACACACTCCTCCTCCTCCTCCTCCTCTCTAAAGCAAACACCGACTCCTGAAATTCATCCGTTCATTCTAAGTCGCCAGCCTGGCCCCGCTGTCATTGGCCGAGAGGACGGGCTTCGGCCAATCACCTTCAACCAAACAGCTCCGTTCAATAATTCACCGTTTTTCCAGCATCTTATAGAGACGACAAAACATTCACTCTCATTCACATCATACAGACACACAACATTCACTGTTTAGATCACATCACACAGACACACAACATTCACTGTTTAGATCACATCACACAGACACACAACATTCACCCTTTCATTCACATCACACAGACACACAACATTCACTCTTCCATTCACGTCGTACAGACACACAACATTCACTGTTTAGATCACATCACACAGACACACAACATTCACCCTTTCATTCACATCACAGTCACACAACATTCACCCTTTCATTCACATCATACAGACGCACAACATTCACTCTTCCATTCACGTCATACAGACACACAACATTCACCCTTTCATTCACATCACAAAGACACACAACAGTCACCCTTTCATTCACATTATACAGACGCACAACATACACCGTTTAATTCACATCATACAGACACACAACATTCAACCTCTCATTCACATTATACAGACTCACAACATACACTCTTCCATTCATGTCGTACAGACACACAACAGTCACCCTTTCATTCACGTCATCCAGACTCACAACATACACTGTTTCATTCACATCATACAGACACACAATATTAATTCTTTCATTCATATCACAAAGACACACAACAGTCACCCTTTCATTCACATCACACAGACACACAACAGTCACCCTTTCATTCACATCACACAGACACACAAACATTCCCCGTCCAGATCAGGCTCTCCACCCTCCCTTGTCCTCTGCAGATGATGGAGCCTGACTTCCTCCTCCTGCATCTACACTTCCTTCTCCTCCACCCTGCATCTAACAAGCGACCGTTCACCCTTTCATTTGCTCTGCTTGTGGTCTGGGCTGCACCTTCGGTGTGTCAGTGACTGCGGAGGAGATCGGAGAACCCTGAGGAGAACACGGAGCCCGGAGGCAGAAAGTCCTACGTTGGAGTCGGCCCAGGGCCGTCCTCGCCTCGCCGCTCAGGATCAAAACAAGCCCGGCCAAAACTATTTTTCCCCGCCGCGAAGACCACGGAGGCGCGGAGGCGGAGCCGCCGAGGGTTTCCGAGCTGCCAAACCGCCAGCCAGACGAATCAGTCGCCCGCGGACCCGACCGGCTCCTCCCCTTCCCTTCCTCGTCCTTTGGACGCCGGTCGGGTCCGCCGTCCCCCCGGCGTTCGGAAACAAACCCACGCCCGGCTTCGGGGATTTGTTCTGGCGGCGTTCGCAGCCGGAGCGCCACAATCGGCAGCTGCGCGCCGCCTTTACTGATTGCTTTAATGAAAGAATCCCGGAAACGCCGTCGAGTCGATTGATTCGCGTAGAAAGAAAACATGAATAAATATACAAATGAAACAACCTCACAGCATAGGCGCCGTGGAAAGCAGCTGTTCTTTTGCAGACACAACACCTCTTCAACTGTGAATGCCTGGAGGACCTTCACTCATTCACAACGCCACGCAACTCCATGGTCTCCTGGGAGCACATGGCAAACTCAAGGCCCGCGGGCCAAAATGTGGCCCGCCACGTCATTTAATGCGGCCGGCAAGAACGTCTTAAAAGGTCTGATTGTCTGCAAATACATCAGTCAAACGCATGCATTGACAAGAAACTACATTTCCCACAATTCATGCCGATCATGTGACCCGCCAAGTGACGGCGTCCCGCCATTAGATCACAGTGAATCCATCAACAAGTGGAGTTGAGAAATACAAATGTTGGATGGAAGGCTGTTTCAAGGAAGATGGGAAGGTGACATGTATGTTTTCTGTGTCAAACAGAACGATCCACGTCGGCATTTTGACACCAAACATGGAGCTAAGTATGCTAAAGTTAGCCTTCCAGAAAAACAGCAAATTGTACAGGAATGTAATAAATTACATTTATTTTACATAACATTTGGTTACATGTCGGTGTCACATGTGTGGCCTTTTGACAGCAACCATGATGTTGATGAGGTAGTGGGTGAAAATGAAGTTGACACTCCTGCCATTCAGAATGAATGAATGACTGGTACCATCATTCTCGGACTATTGGGCGCACCTGAATATAAGCTGCACCCCTAAATTTGAAGAGAAAAAAAAATGCACCTATGGACGCACTTGTCCATTTATAACATGAGCTACTTACATAGAAAGATGTTTTTTTAGCTTCATACAATATGTACCGTAAATGTTTTTTTTTTCCTAACAGCTCCTAATCCATGTTAATCCTGAAACCACTAGTGGTCTTCTTCAGTGTCGGAATATAGTCCGTAAATGACGGTATATGTGTTTGGCTGTTATACCGGAAATCAATACATGTTTTGGTCCACGCGGCTGTCCGGAGGTGAGGGACTCGACAGGAACCTCCTGCAAGTGTTTGGACTGTGGAAGAACCCAGGTGACCCACTGTGGGAATCCAACCAGCGACCTTCTCGCTGAGATGCAGAAGTGCTAAACTCTGATGAACGCTCTGTCGGACCTGTGTGACAGCGGACCAGATATCTAGAGCTTATCTCCCGGGCCGTATCCAACTTTTTTGGCCGAAACAAAAACATCCTCTGCTGATAAGTTGCTCCTCGCCATCTTGGTGGCCCCCCGGCCCCCTGCTGAGCTCCGGGCTTAACACACAAACAGAAATCCAGATTAAGAGAGTCCTTTGAACTCGGTTTGCCTGGAATTTACATGTTTGCCGCTCGGTTTAGTCTACGGGACAAAGACATACCGGAGTTGGAAATGCACCTTTGACAAAGGGCACTCACAACAGGGTCCATTGAGAAGCGGGATTATAAACTTGAATGAACCTCATTTAGCATCCAATTAAAAACAAAGCCGGAGATTGTAATCCAATAAAAAGGAACGTCTCGAACCGAGGTAACATCAAGATCCCGATCCCAGAGGGCCGAGGCCACACCGTGAACTGCGAATTAAAAAAAAAAAAAAAGCAATTTGGTTCGGGCTCTGCAGACTCACGGTGCCTGGTGAAGTGACAGGTTCCCGCAAAAACTTAATCCCCAACGGCGTTGGACTATTAACTACAAAAATACTCGACTGGACTCGTTCAAGGACTGGCTAAACTCTAACCCCGTCGCCATATTTGTTTCCCCTCCGTCATGTGACCGCAAAGCGTCCGCTAGCCGTTGACATGGCGCGCCGCTGCACCAGTCTGCTGGCGGGTTTACACAACAGGCACTAGGCATACCGTACATCCGTCTGGAAGGAACCAAACATCTCCCCATGTACGGCAGAAAGCTGACTTCCTATCACACGGCGTGTCGTTAAGGATGTGTTCTCGGTTCGGCCACGTCGGAGTCGGCACTCCTGAGTGCCGATGACTCCGAACCGCAAGTTTCTGGACGCATTTCAGTTGTCATTGAACCAGCTGCCGGCTCCCCCTCCCCGCCGCTCGTCCCCGGGGAAATCTTTTCCCGCTACGACGGGCGGCTGGCATTCTCCGGAGAAAAAAAAAAAAAAAAACAATTGAGCATCACGCGATCGACTCTATCGGCGGCAGAGGAGCGGCGCTGCATCCTGATGACACATCGCCAGCGTAACAGAACGGAGAAGGTGTTGAGCAGCACAAAGGAAGGATGTCAATGCTTGTGAAAATAAACAGATTGGATCACAATTAGTGTTTTGTCACAAAGTCATATTCATTTATTTCTTTTTTTTTTGTGCAAACACTTCCTTGATTACTACAAGGGTAAATGCTTCCCATTTAGTCCTTGGCTTCTCCTCCAGCCACTTTCCCCTGGCTCTCCACGTGGCCTCCATTCAATGTATATTCTTACCACATGCCAAAGGCAGGGGGGTTGCGGGTGGAGGGGTGGTGGTTAGTGGAGCTTCTGCTGAAATGACTTCCAGCAACAAAGCTTTTGTGTTAGCACGATAGGGGACCGGGGGAGGCACAGCAGCGCAGAGACTAGCGCTACCGCCTCACAGCAACAGGGTCTCGGTTCAATCCCGACATGGGAGACTGCACGTTGCATGAGGGTTACCTCGGGGTTCCTCCAGGGACATGCAGAAGATTCATCGGAGACTGCAGATAGCTCAGGCGTGTGACCGGCTGGGTGTCTCAAAGTATGGTTGAATAAAGGGAAATGCGTATTTGTTGTCCGTTGTACCAGAATTCAACGAATATCTTAGTCGGTGACGTGCAGTGAGGTTCACGGCTGGTAAGGCACGTCTACCGTGAGGCAGGAGGACTGCGTGCCTCACTTAGTGGCTCTTCTCAGCCGTTTTCTGATCGCTCTGCACAAGAAACCAGGAACACACATACAGTTGTTGACAAATTGGAAATGTAGTTCATCTAGCAAAAGTGTTTAAACATTTTAACAGGGACAGCAAAACGATCTTAGTGCAGATCATGCCAGCAGTCAGCCGTCACTGCGCAGTCTACATTGAGGCTCGACAGTCAGCAGCCTCGCCCCACATCTCTTCTTAGAATCTGAACCGTATATGTAAAAATCCAGCCATTTTGAATAAAAAACAATCTAAAATTGCTGAAATGCAATGAAAAATACCTTTATGGCACAAATCACTGACAAATAGAACCGTTTAATTCTTGTTCGTTTGACATTTTCTTCTTTCCAAGATTGGCAAGTGAGGCACGGCCTCTCCTGCCTCCCCTGACTGCACCTCACTGATCTTAGTCCACTTTTGATCCGAGTTTATTTTCATTTTTGTTTGTGATCTTTGGGACAAAGTTCTCGCAGGTCGCGCTCTTGGTCCTCCTTCCTCTCCACTCACACATTCCCGGGTTTTTTAGCGAGACAGCTGATTGACCGAAGGGTCTTTCACAACATCGCATGAAAATGCCCAGTGCCGGAATCAGGGTGTTAATTACAACTCGCGTTCTGTTGTTCCCTTCGCATGAAAAGCCAAATGACGCCCCAAATTGGAGGCACTCAGCAGGACAAAGGCCCGGGTGTCGGCTGGAGTCCATCCAAACGTGACGGGGGAGAAAATGACAAACGGCGCTCGACGCAAATGGAAACCTGTCTAAATGATTCTGCCGATGCAGGGACGGTCGCGGCGGCCGGCCACAGAGCTCTTAGCGAACAGAGATGCTTGTCTTTCTACGTGCAATGTGACAACCGTCATCTCCAGTACGTGCACTCGCCATTTACACAGGCAGTCCATACAGTTTTTTGCTAAACATTTTAGCCACTTTAGCTGATATGTTTGCACACTTGTGGCTCTAGAATCTTCTTCTTTTCCGTTGGGCTCTTCCTCCTCTGTCGCTCCTATTCTCACTGCTTCTGTCCATTTTGTTCCAAGAAAACATCTGACCTGTGACCAGGATCTCCAGCCTCTTCTTCTTTCGGCTTTTCCCTTCATGGGTCTCCACAGCAAATCCACCTTCTCCATCTAACCCCATTCCCTGGATCCTCCTCTGTCACACCAACTACCTTCATATCAGATCTCACTACATCCATCAGTCTTCTCTTTGGTCTTCCTCTAGACCTCCTGCCAGGCAGCTCCACCTTCAGCAAGCTTCTACCAAGATCCTCACCATGGAAAGAGGAGTGTCCATGTCCAAACCATCAATCATCACTTTGTCTCGGCCATACATGTCCTGCACCTCTTTGACAAATATTTCTTTTCCTTTGGACTTTTCCCTTCATGGGTCTCCTCCTCTCTCATGATGCCCATCAATCTTCTCTCTGGTCTTCCTCTAGACCTCTAATTCCAGCATCCGTCTACCAATTTATTCACTCTCCCTCCTCTGTCTATGACCAAACCATCTCAGTCTGGATTCTCTGACCTTCTCTCCAAAACATCTACCATGTTCCGTCCCTCTGATGGACTCATTCCTGATCCTCTCCATCCTGGTCGCTCCCAAAGAGAACCTCAACATCTTCATCTCTACGACCTCAAGCTGTGCCACCTGCCTTTTGGTCATTGTCATTGTTTCTAGAGCAGGGGTGTCAAACGTACAGCCTGCGGGCTGGTACTGGCACGGGGTTCAAGCCGGCTGATGGAATAAATCTACAATTTGAAAAAATACTTAAATATCATGAACTACTTTTTAAAAATAAAAATGCAGTTCCGATATTGTCTGCTAGGATGCATTGTTTTGGTCAGTGTTCGCAAAACAGCACTATGTGACTCACAACTTACAGCAGATGGCAGCAATGCAGCCTCCTCGTCTGTAAATAGCATTTTTACTTCTTGTTAGAGATGGACCTGCTTTTCGTCAGCAAGATGTCGTTGTCAAAAAAGAGAAAAGTGGACATGGCGTGTCGGGTTTTCAAAGTAAAACAAACTACTTTGTAGAATATTGACTGTGGACACAGTAATATTGAACAGTTAACCATATATGTTTACTTGCAATCTGCACATGCGCAGACTCGCTGTAGGCGGGCTCATGTCTGTTGGTACGAATTGCTATCATCACCTGTGCTCTGCTCTTCAGTTAAATAACTAAGTGCTACTCTAATATCTCCGGTCGCCTCTTTTACGCAAAACACGACATACTTGTTGCTCCATTTTATTTGCCGGTCGAGGTAATAAGAAACCCGTCGGCTCGGTGTGGGAGCAGCAAGTTTGGGAGCCACGATGAGACTCGTCACGGCCAAAAACACAACAAAATAATAATAATAATAATAATAATACATGGGATTTTTATAGCGCTTTTCATGACACTCGAAGACACTTCACAAGTAAAAAAAAAAAAATGCACGCAGAACCGAAATTGCGCTTTTCGTCATGCATCTCAAGTTGTTGGTCGTGTATTTTCTAAAGGAACAGTTCATTTCACAGACAGATTTTTATCATTTACCTGTTCTCCTTTACAGGAAAACAAAGGAACATTGTGGACTTGGTGTTACTTCCAGGTAATGACACCATGATTTTACTGGTGACATCAAATGAGGCCTTCCGTGACCCCCGGACCAAAATGAGGTTGACACCCCTGGTCTAGAGCATCCAGCACTGCTGGATTTACTTCTCGTGCACTGCAGTCATCTCAAACACAACCGTGCACAGCCGCAGACATGCAGTCCAAGCGCAGGCCGAATAACAGAACATCTTATCTTCTCCGGGTGGTGACCTCCCAAGGAGAACGTCCGGCCGCGGAAAAAAAACCTGTTTATGATCTTGCAATTCCACAAGCGCGCACGTGGACGCGATTATTCTCGGACGGGAGCCGTGACAGCCTCTAAAACCTCATGGCGTGCGGATAAAGAGTGGACGGCCCCCGTGGCTACGGGAGCTATTTACAGTGGAGATGACACTCCAGCCGACAATATCAAGAAACCCTCGGAGGCGACCGGCGGGGGAGAATGTCAAGAGGCAGGTTGGAGATTCCGTGTGAGGGAGAGTCTCTATTAAGGCGTGGGGTTCGAAAGGGGTTTTGTGCAGAACTTTCCGGGCGAAATGGAAAAACAAAAATGCAGAGGACGTTCATGAGGCCGAGCAAGAGAGAGGAAGGAAGCAGCAACCAGATGACGGATGCTTGTATTCAGAAGCTAATGGCACTCCGGTGTGCGTCAACCCTGACATACCGTCATTATCGGACTATAAGTCGCACTTCTATTATGGTTTTCTCAGTCCTGCAACTTCTACTCGGGTGTGACTTCTACAGTAAAATGTCTTTAAAATGTCTATAATGTTCATTGAATAGTGTGAGATGGAGAAGGTGGATTGGCTGTGGAGACCCATGAAGGGAAAAGTCCAAAGGAAAAGAAATATTTGTCAAAATAATGTTCATTATTTTCACACTGCCAGCCGCGAGAGTGCGCTCTAAGCTAATGTGCCATTATTTGCTACTCCTTCTCCTCCCGTACCACGGAAATTTAAAATGTAAACATCAGCATATAAAGACAGCTGAGAAAGACTGAACAGAAACGCCCCCAAAAGGAAAATCATATTCCACAAGGAGTGAAATACGCAGCTGGAAGCGCTAATCGAGCAGCAGAAAGAAACAGCTAGCGGCGAGCTAAACGCTAGATAGCCGAAGCTCGACGAACAAGTTCACATATGGGTGCTTGAACAACGTGCCGGCAGGAGAGGCCGGCCAACGGTGCAGTTACGTCTCCGCGACCGGGTCGTCGCCTAGGCGATGAATCCAGAGATCCAGATGAGATCCAGAGTCTGGTAAACTTTTAAGATCTGTTGTTTATGCTCTTGTTTTCTAGCTAGCTATTAATATGCTACGTTTGCGTTCCAGACACCTGTTCAGCCTGTTGTTATTGTTATTGTCACGACTATGCGGTGCTGTTTAGAGGAAGGTTCAGAGTTCTGTGATTTCCTACTGGCTGTGAATGTGTTTTAGGATGAGAGAGAACGATGAGATTGAGAAGATTAAGTAGAGGCGCGGTTGCTTAATTATTATAATTAAGATAAGGTTTAACGGAAGTTGCACTGCAACTTGCCTTTCAAGGCGAATGGCTTCTTGCTCTCTGATTTATCAAATAAATTTCCCCCCCAAAATGCAACATATATGTTTTTTCTTCTTCATTATGCATTTTTCGGCTGCCGTAACTTATACACCAGAGGAACTTATAGTTTGGAAAATGCGGTATATATATATATATATATATATATATATATATATATATATATAGACATATATACTGCTCCAAAAAACAACACTTAAACAACACCATGTGACTCCAGGTCATTCACACTTGTATGGAATCAAATTGTCCACTTAGGAAACAACACGCACTCATTTTGACTTTGTTGACGTCAACGTTGGATAAACCCGGAGTGTGTTTTTACACTTTCATTTGGAGTCCAGACCTCCACGGGTTCAGATGTTTCATTTCCATTGATCATTTTGGTGTGATTTTGTCGTCGGCACATTCGACGCTGTAAAAAACAATGTGTGTAATAAGAATTAAATATTTCATTCATTCAGATCTAGCATGTGTTATTTTAGTGCTCCCTTTATGTTTTTTTGAGCAGTGTATATCTGTGTGTGTGTGTGTGTGTGTTAGTGTGTGTGTGTGTCAGAGGTGATGAGGCACCTTGTTCGTTATCCAGAGTGTGTGTTTTCCTGAGTGAGCTGCTGGTAAATGGTAACAAGCCTCTCCTTTGCCTCCTGGCTGCTCCCCTCAGGGCCTCCACAGCCAATCATCTGCCTCCATCCATCCATCCATCCATCTTCTCTCACACCATCTCCCTTCCTGTCTTCTCTCCCTCCATCCATAAACCTCCTCTCTGGTCTTCATCTGGACCTCCTCCAACCTCAGCAATCTCCATCCCTCCTCCGTCCGCGTCCAAACCATCTGATCAACCATCTGATCCTCCACGTCTCCACCTTTTTAGGACCAAGGTTACCTGGTTGAGCAGAGGAACCGGGGAACATGGACCTCAGCTCCTAGAACCATCTCAGCTCCTGCCTCCATAGCAACTCAGGTGATTGGTGGAACTCATTAGCAGATACTTCTGGTGCCATTTTCAAAAACCATCACGGCCACTGTTTTCTTCGGAGAAACGGAGTGACGAGGAGGTCCGAGCTCTTCTGTCCCGCTGCACCTCAGGGGGTTTCCAGGACTCGTGGAGGAACATCTACATTTCGGACCGCAGTAAGTGCAAAGTTAGCTAACGGCTAACGGGGTTCTTCACAGTGCAGGGAGAAGATAAAAACACCTCGACCATCTAATGGTCCATGAACGCTGTGGCAGCTTCCACCTCCACGCTGTCCACGTGGTCTTTGTCTTCTTCTTCATCTAAAGGGTTCCCCTGGAGGAGGCGACTTCCTGGTCCAGGACCGGAGCCGGACGGATCTAAGAAGCTCGAGGAAGCGCTCTGTCAGAAAGCGGCTTAACGAGCGCCGGCGGATCAGATAACTTTCCCCCAAAGTAGAAGCCCAGATCATCTGACGGTAACTTTTCGTTTGGAGGTACGGTCGGAGAAGAGACGACGCCGAGGGGGAAGTGAATCAAAAAAAAAAAACCCGACCCGAAACTTTTGTTCATCTTTCAACTCCGACGAAAATCAATGGTCTCGGCGTCTCGGCTCTCCGTCTCCCGCAGTCATAGATTCACGCGATGAAGACGGGAGGTCGGACGGTTCCGGGATGGAGATGTTCCACCGCCGGAGCGCTGATTTACGGCCCGCAGCTCCGGCCTGGTTTATGAAGACGACATCAGCTGATGTTCTCCCATAAAACTGCTGCTTTCCAGGTGCCAGAATTACGACGCCGCTCCCTTAAAGAAGGAGCTAAATCAAAATAGCCGCCATATTTTTTTGTCCGTGCAAATTACACCCGCTACGAAAATAACGGCAGACATCGGCGCCGCGTACCTGCGCTCTCCATCGCTCACTCATTATTTCACCCCAAACACACACACACACACACACACACACACACGCACACACACTCCGTGCACGGCGCGTGCACAAGACTCCCCCCTTGAAGCCGCTTTGAAAAGGTTTATAGAATCTTAAAATAGCAGTGCGGTTTGTGAGCACGGGGATTAAAAAAAAAAAAAAGGAGCTACTATAGAGAGTTTGACATCACACACACACACACACACACACACACACACACACACACACACACACACAATAACCATACCATTGCCATCTCATTGTGCTCCTTAACTGGGGCGTGAGAGGAGGAGGAGAGCATGGAGGGGTGGAAGGTGGACGTGGTGGAGGACGGGGACGCAGATCAGAAAGAAAACACAAAGATGGCTTCCTGTGTGTGTGTATGTGTGTGTGTGTGTGTGTGTGTGTGTGTGTTGAGGCTGACTGGATGTGACTGTTTACCAATCTGGTTGATCTCAAGACACACACCAGGCCCAGGTGTGCAAACCGCAGGGCCGGGCTGATGGGGTTTTCTCTCTCGGGAGGTTGGAAGGGGGACCTGTTGGCTGATAGCGTCGCGGCGCAGACAGGCGACATGACACACACACACACACACACACACACACACACACACGAACACACACGTGCGCGCACAGGCTGTGATGTATGCTAAACAGCTGCGGCAGCTCCCTCAACAAGGAGACTGACGTCTCCAGCAGCAGCTTCCACCTGGAAAACAACAATAACCCAGGAACCCAGCTGACAGAGGGACAAGGCACACACACACACACACACACACGCACACACACACACCAGAGCTGCTCCGTAAATCCATGACATGCACGTGTTGCTTTACCGCATGATTGCAATACTGGAGACGTGTCCTTAAATGACAGATGCAGACTCAGAGACACAACACACACACACACACACACACACACTTCAGATTTGATGTTTGATGCATGAAGTCGACTCGACCGGCTGTGTGTATTAATCGGAGCGTCTGGCGCTCTAAGCCGCCCCATTAGGGCCCCTCACTCGCGGGGCGAATATCTTCCGAGCAAATCAATAATCCTGGAGTTTCCTGGCCGAGGCGGCCCGTCATCAATAATCCAGCGGCGCCCGTTTAGATTAAAATTGACGGCGGCGTCGTTGGAGGGAAAGGAAGGCGCGCCTCTGGAGGAACCCATCCTTTTTTTCTTTTTTTTTTTTTCGAACATTTATTAGAACAGGTTCCTTGACAGAGTCACACTCATTCTTACAAAACCTCATGGCAAGATACACATTATACAATATTCTTTATAGGTCACTTATTTCCTCACTAGCAAGTGAAAAATAAAATTAAAAAATAAATAAATAAAAGAAATGAAAATAAATAAATAAAAATAAATAAATAAATGAATAAATAAAAATAAATAAAATAAATGAAAATAAATGAATAATAAAAAAAGAAAATAAATAAATAAATTAATTAATTAATTAATTAATTAAAATAAATAAATGAATAAATAAAAGAAATTAAAATACATAGATAAATAAATAAATAAAAGAAATTTACAAAAAACACAAAAACAAACAAAAAAAAAAACATCTAACTCAGTCAAATAGAGATAATATCTTCAACTCTCCAAATATTTTTTGATGGATGCCCATTTGTCAAGATATAGGTCTGTCTGAAGTGGTAAGTTTGTTGTTATGCGTTCCATGCAGTTTCCATCCTTCAGCCTCTGACGCCGCTGGTCCAGTAGGTTTGTGGGCTTTGAGACAGTTTACTGGGATCATTTTATGTGCAATTAATAGAAGAACTGTAAGCGAAAACACCAGTTTTTTCCTTAAATCGTTCGTTGATGCTGCACCCATAATAAATTACTGTGGATCAATTGGTCTGTTTAATTTTAAAATCTCACTTATTTGTTTTTTTTTTTTTACCTCTTCCCAGGATTTCATCAGTTTAGGGCAGTCCCAAAAAATGTGGGAAAAGTCCCCCGTTATGCCACAGCCCCTCCAACACAGGGGAGAACAGTTATTATCATAAGAAGCTATTATCATCCTTTTACAATCATAAAAGTCGCGAGAAGGTCCGGCGGTCCAAACGTCGCCCGTGTGTCCGTCTGGCCGTCGGGCCTGGAGAGGCTCCGCCTCCCAGACGGACAGAAGTTGTGAATAATGAACGCGTGAATGTTGTGAAGTCAAACCTCCGTTTGATTCGCCTCCTCTGCCGGGCGTATTCCTGGAAACGGCTGCTATATATAAGTCAAAGACGCGGCGCGTCTCCTGCGCGTTATCACCGCGGCCAGATGTGGCGGCGGCGGCGTCCAAATCCACTGACATGTTTTGACTTCAGTGCCGCTTAAAGAGCTGCGGGTTTTTTTTTAAGATAAGATATGTTTTTCTTCTTCTTCTTCGGCTCTGATGATTTACAGGAATTTGAGTTGGCATTTCAGAGAGTCGAACCGACTTCCCAACTGTAAGAGCGCAAACGACGCCTGGATTATTTCACGGCTAATTAAGCCGAGTCGGACGGATCCGGGGCGAAAACGAAATATGCGCAGGGAGAAGGTGGTGACCTATGGAGGGGCCACCGAGGGGCCACCCGAGTTTTGACTGCCGGTTGAAAAGGGCAATTTGTACCTCAGAGGAGAAAGGGCAAGTCTCTCCTGCCCCCGTGAACGCCACCGGTCATCAGCGTCAAGGCCGCGGATAAAGTCGCCACTTACCGGAGGAGCGGCGGCGAGGCTCGGACGGGACGGTCGCTCCCGGCAACCGCCGCCGTCAACAAGAACAAATGAGACTCCAAGGAGGCTCAGATGATTCTTCATCCATCCATCCATTCATTCATCATCTGCTCTGCTTGCAGAGGGTGGACCTTCTCCAGGCATCACATGCGCTGCCGCTGAAAAGATGCAACCATTCACTCATTCATTCACACGTCTGGACACTTCGGGGTCCTCAAAGAACCTCCTGGACTGCGGGAGGAACCCGGAGAACCAGGAGGAACCCCGCGGAGGAGAACGTGCGTGGGAATCCAAGCGGACCTTCTCGCTTTGAAGCCATTAAATCATGATCAGCTAATAAGTGACTGCAGCTTGAGCTCCCAGGATAAAAACAGGATCCTTCAACTGAATCTACGAGTCGTTTCCTCCGAGCGGCGTTCGTTTTTCACCCAGTATCTGCTTCGTCCGGCCGTCTAGTTTCTCATTTATTTTACTTTTTTTCCTATTTATTTATCTGGAGACTCTTAAACTCAAATGAGACATCTAAGCGTTGCTATGATTGCATCCCAGGAATAATGAACATCAGCGGGTTTGGTCTTCGCAGAACATCTAGGCGTGGAGAAGCACTCTAATTAGAATCCGAAGTCTCCTCAGGAGGTTCAGCGGACAGGAAGTGGAGATCTGCTCCTCGCCAGGTTGTCGCCGGCGTCCTACGGATCCACCTTCCCGTGGACGTCTCTTGAGGTCTTTCCGGATGGTTCTGGGTGAGATCCTCCTCACTTCTTCTGCGATAGCTCCTCCCCAGCGCCGCCGGCACAGAGACGGACCTCGCACTCGTGACGCTCATGAATGCAGCATTGTCGCATTTTTGATCCTGGGATGAAAAGGGCGTCCCGTCGTCCTGACATACAAGTGTACTTCTGCCAAATGTTGCCTGGTTTTTGTGGGACGGTCCAAAGAGCCCGTTGTGATGCCTTTCCAGGGCAGAAGCTGCTGTTCGGGAGTTTGATCTGACAGATTTCATGTCTGCCGTGGTTTCCCGTCGCTGACGGCGCTCTCGCATTCAGAGACGTTTGATCGGACATCTCTCCATGCTTGGGACTTTGCAGGTAAACTGCAGAACTCCCGGCCAGGAGTTTCCTTCCTGGTTTGCAGTTCCTAGAACCTTCTCAGGAAGGAGGTCGATCTTCTTCCATGCAGACTGCAGAGGACCAGGGACCATGGACCTCAGCTCCAAGAACCGCCGTCGCTCTTACTTGTAGATGCCATCTTCTTCTGGTTCAATAGGAACTCGTGGCACAGATGCTTGGTGGCCATCGCAAGCCACTCCCATCACCAGATGCTTCAGGAGGACATCGGAGCTCCATTTTCAAACTATCCTGGTCACTGCTCAGATGTCTTCTTGGGACAAAATGGACAGAAGTAGCCAGAAACGGAGCGCCGAAGAGGTCCGGGTTCTTCTGAAACATCTACATTTGGAATTAGCTAATGGCTAACAGAGTTCTTCACAGTGCATGGAGAAGATAAAAACACCTCCAGCATTTGATAGTCCACGATTATTATTCCACGAACGGCGTGGCGGCTTCCACCTCCGTGTCGTCATCTTCTTCTTCTTCTTTGCGTTGGTTTGTTTTTGCGTCCGGAGCTTCGGTCCCAGCGGCTCCTCACAAATCCCCTCGAGGAGGCCACTTCCTGGAACCGACTCGTGGGACTTCTCTGTCCAAAGTATCTGAGAAAGTCCATTGATGCAGCTCTTTCTCCACTGAACACCACAGATGTTTCTAGATGGTGTTTTGCTTCCAACACGCCGGCGTGAAGCGACACGGCCTTTCAATGGGTGAACTCCAGACGATGGAGCGCTTCTCCAGCCACACGGACTGGAGGACAACCTTCATGTCTCTGGTGTGTGTGTGTGTGTGTGTGTGTGTGTGTCTGCGAAATGTCGACGGTATAGTCAACATTATTAGATGCAAATTTTTCCCCATGGAAGCAATAAAGTGTGTCTGAAGATGCAAATGCGCGCCGTCCACTTATAGCTCCTCTTCTCCTCTGACGGCGTCCACACATGTTGTTCTGTGTAGGTCTGGATTCTCATTTCATCCTGGAGAACCCCGGCTGCCGTCTCCGACACATTTTTAATAAAGCCGGTATTTACGACACACTGATACATCCAGACGGCGGCTCTGAGGCTTCGCAGCAAGAAGGTCCCGGTCGGATTCCTACCTTTTCCTTCTGGAGTCTCCATGCAGGAGGTTCATTGGAGACACTAAATCAAACTCGCGTCTTAAAAAGTCTGAATGTCAAACAAATAAATCAGTGGAATGCGTGCATTTCACGCAATTCGTGGTGATCATGTGACCCGCCATTAGATCGCAGTGAATCCACATCAGTGTGGAACTGAGAAATACAAATGATCCTTAACCCTCTCAGGCTCAAATTAAGTTGTGGCGTAATTAGCTAAGTAGCATTTAGCTGTCGCAAATCTGCAACATCTGCCTGGAGAGGGTTAAATATCCGGGAAGAGAAAACTTGATGCAGACGGAAGTTTCAAGAAAGACGGGAAGGTCGATGCGTGTTTGTGCTTCCAGGAGAAAAAGCGCTATGTCGTCCGTTCGGGTCGTCAAAGAGAACGAGCAACGTCGGCATTTGGACGGCAAACGCGGAGCTAAGCGTGCTAAAGTTAGCTCTCCGCAAAAACAACAAACTGTACAAGAATTAAAAGCCACAATGCGACACATGCATTTGCGTAGATTCTACAGGACTTCTCTACGGGATTTGAATGAGCAATAATTCAGTTATTTCACATTAAGGAGTGCTTACATTTATGTGAGTTACTTTTGGTTCCATTTAGTTCCACGTTTACAATGTTACTGTTCCGTCGTGCAGACGTTTCCCTCTGTGAAAATAAGTTGGACACTCCTGCGCTAAACTAGCAGAGATCTGCATCTCCAGACGCTCGGAAGGAATGAAAAATCCATTCTTTCTTCGAATATCTTGATCTGATTGGAACCGATGACCTTTCAAAAGACGATATTTAATAAACTTTGCAAGAAAAACGAAAACAAAAGTAAGAACGCTAAGAGCTAATGAGAGATCATTTATTTGCGTGTCTGGAATCTGATTCGGGAGTCCGGACGCGACTTCCGTTACGCATAATTAGCTATTTTCACGCGGTTAATCTTCCGAACCGGCATCAAACGCCATCCGGATCTGAAATGACGACGACATCGGTAATCCGATCGCCGTCCCCGCGCGCAAACCCAATAAAGGAAAAGGTAGACGGCGAATAACAGACGCGGCTCGTCTTCTATTCCCGCTATTGTGTTCTTTATTTTTAAAAGTCATTAAATCTTAATTGAATCCTCAAGCAGAACAACGCTCGCTAATCACGAACCGACGGAGGAGATTGCGGCAAATTAAAAGGTGTTTGTGAAGCTTCTCCGGGCGACTTCAACCCAACGAGCCGCCCCGCAATCACCCGATTGCTTTTCATCCTGTATTTTTTCCGGTTGTTTATATTTTTTAAACATCTCACCGTCGCCCGATGCGGGAGCTGTGTTTCTGCAACGTCACATCAATACTTTCAGTTAGTTATCTAATTAATGAAAACAAACCAATGAGAAGGTTTTTTCTTTTTTCACCCATGTTTTAAATATTTTAAGAATATCCTATATTGGTAATCCGGCTCCTGTAGAGGCCTTTCATCCCACCCTTTAAACCAGACGGGGCGGCGATGAGAGAGAGAGGGCCATGGAAATGAAAGAAAAGAATAAAAGATGTAGTTAACAGGGAATGGAAGAATTAAACAAGAAAGAATTGTAAGAAGCTGAAAGCAAGTGCGGTGGGTGTTATGAGCGGATCTTTGCTTCCGCTGCAGATCCATGTAGATCTCTTTCCCGCTGGTCTTTTCGGAGCCTCCCGGGTCACGCAGAGGAGCTTCAGGAGCTTCAGGAGCTTCAGGAGCTTCAGGAGCTTCAGGAGCTTCAGGAGCTTCAGGAGCTGCGCCGCCGTGAAAACAAAACGCAGAAAGACCGATGGGAGCTGCAGGAGCGCGGCTTCTGTCGCTAGCAGATAAATAGATGTTTGGACTGCAACGGTGGATGAGGAGGTCTGCTTGCAGTGAGACGCTCCTCTGCTTCAGAGCCGCCCGAGCGGAACCGACTCACGACGTAAAAAACGAAACATCACAAACTCCGGCAGCCGGAGCTGTTTTCTGAGAGCCGCGCCGTCGAACCCAGAACACGTGATTTATCCGCTGCGCCGAGAGGATCGGCCGGAGAATGATGGCGTCTGCATGAGCTGTGGAGATGGAGGACCACAACTTGCTACCTTCTATCCATGCACGTACGTGCACTGTGTTTGTACCACATGCACATTAGCATTTAGCAAATACTTGCATTCTATATTTGCACTCCTGTGTTCATTTTACTGCACAGTATGAACAATCCCAGGGCCGGAAGGCAATTAGCCTGCGTTAGCATGTTGTTTCTGACAATTACATAAATTTAATATTTTTTAAGCAATTCAATATTAAATTTAGATTAAATTAAATTAAATTTAATTAAATTTAATTTAATTTCTGACAATTAAATAAAATTAATATTTTTAAGCAATTCAATATTAAATTTAAATTTAATTTAATTTCTGACAATTAAATAAAATCAATATTTTTAAGTAATTCAATATTAAATTTAAATTTTAATTTAATTTAATTTAATTTCTGACAATTAAATAAAATTAATATTTTTTAAGCAATTCAATATTAAATTTAAATTTAAATTTAATTTAATTTCTGACAATTAAATAAAATCAATATTTTTAAGCAATTCAATATTAAATTTAGATTTAAATTTAATTTAATTTAATTTCTGACAATTAAATAAAATCAATATTTTTAAGCAATTCAATATTAAATTTAAATTTAAATTTGATTTAATTTGATTTAATTTGATTTGATTTAATTTGATTTAATTTGACTTAATTTAATTTCTGACAATTAAATAAAATTAATATTTTTTAAGCAATGCACTATTTAATTTAATTTTATTTTATTTCTGACAATTAAATAAAATTAATATTTTTTAAGCAATTCAATATTAAATGTAAATTTAAATTTAAATTTAATTTAATTTAAGTTAATTTGATTTGATTTGATTTAATTTAATTTCTGACAATTAAATAAAATTAATATTTTTTAAGCAATGCAATATTAAATTTAAATTTAAATTCAATCTACTTTAATTTAATTTAATTTAATTGAAAATAAAATACACTCTGAAGTATAAAGTATAATCTATATTTTAAAGACAAAAGTCTCCCTATTTCCCAATGTACAGGCATGAATGATGAGCAAAGCGGCGCAGTAACTGATCACAGTGAGTTATTGAACAGGGTTATGGGATGAGCCGGGACAGACTTCCTGTCTCTGTATCAGCCCGCTGGAGACGCCGCCCTGCCGTCTGTCCGGCGGGAGGCGGAGGACGCGATGGACGACGGTTTCTTGAGCGTCACCAAACAACGAACGCCGCCGCACGTCCGCGAGCCGGGCTCTGTTTTTCCGAGTCTCGGAAAGCGGGAGTTCCCCGCGGCGCCGGTTCGAGGCCCCTTAACAGATTTGTTCCCGCTGAAACGGCGTGGCGTGGACAAAAGTCAGCGCGGCGACAATTAGTTCTCATCAGCTTTGCGCTGACAGACAGATCAGCTTAGCGGCGGCGGCGAAGCCGGGGGGAACGGCGAGCAGTCCTGTGAAGCCGGCGCAGTCGGAGGCGCGAGGCAGCAGGCGGAACACGACTAAACGCTCCGGTCTGGTTTAGTCGCCATAGTAACCATGTTAACCCAGCTTCTTCCTCGCTCCCTCCTCTTTGTTTCTCCCAGATACATCATCCGGCCTCGCTCGGAAACGAAGGAGGGGAGGCGAAATCTCCCACAGCTTCCTATCATGGCTTCCCCTCGCAACTCCGATGGAGGGAGAATAACGACGGGGTCGTGGACGGCGAGAAGAAACGAACAAACAAGATCACGGGTGAAAAAATGATGGGTTAACAAGGAGGGAGGTTGAATGACGCGCTTCCGCAAGTGACAGCGGGTTCGGGGCGTTAAATATTCACGAGGCCCAGGAGAGAACCTGGGCAAAAGCCCCCCGTTGATGTGGGACATCCCGAGCCGGGACCCGAGTCACACACTCGTGCACGCTCGCCGCATCGCGCACGCCACCCGCTAGCATCCCGCGGCAGCGGCGGAGCAAAGCAGGAACATGCATGTTTAATTTACAACCTTCCATTTCGACATGTTCATGTTTTCATGCTACACGCCGCCGCCGCCGCCGCCGCCGCCGCCCTTCGCCTCGGAGCCGGAACGAGGGAGCACCTTCGGAAAGACAGCAACATTTCCCAAAGCGGTCCTTGTGTAATGGAAGTACAACATTCCAGGCTGATCCTACGCCTCTCCTGGGCTCCCGCATTTCTGTTTTTCAATTCTGCGTTCGCAAAACGTGTCTTTTCTTGCGGCACACGAATTTTCATAAATTATCCCGACTGTTCGACACCGACGTCTGCCGAGGAGCCGGACGGCGGACCCGTTGGATGTATATCCGTCGTTGTGAGGTGCAGTCAGGGGAGGCAGGAGAGGCCGTGCCTCACTCGCCAATCTTGGAAAGGAAAAAATGTCGAATGAAAAAAAAGGATTAAACTGTTCTATTTATCAGTGATTTGCTCTTTAAAGGTATTTTTCATTTCACTTCACCAGTTTTAGATTGTTTTTGATTCGAAATGGCTGGATTTTCGGATTTCCTGTTCAAATACTGAGAAGAGACGTACGGTGAGGCAGCCGACCGTCGAGCCTCAATGTAGATTGCGTGTTGACGGCTGACCGCTGACATGCTCTGCACTGAGACCGGATTGCCGTCTTTCTTAAACTGTTCACACGTTCGCTAGATGAAATACATTTCCAATGTGTCGGCAAATGTATGTGTGTTACTGGTTTCTTGTGCTGGGAAATCATGAAACGGCCGCCAGGGTTAGGGTTAGCCTGGGATCAACGCAAGCGAGGCTGCTATTAGTTTGACCTCTGGACGGCGAGGGCATCTGTGCTACCGCAGCCGCTCGCGTGTCAGCACATCTTCATATATTTCAGCAAGACTTTAGGAAGGCTGGTCTCCACTTGGATAACTCCTTCATCACCTTCACCCGTTCACATCCGCAAAAAACACAGACCGTACGAAGCATCTGAAGGGGCTCGAGCTTCTGCATGAAGGCAGGAAAAGATGGTTTGGTGGTTTCATGGGATTCATGAAGCTCTGAAGTTGCACGGAAGTTGCGTTTCATGCAATCGCCGAGCTCCTCCAAGCCGGGGGAAGAACCTCAGACCGCCGCTCGGGGTTCAACCATGACGGCTAACATGTTTCGCAGACGATACTGTGTCGTTCCAGTGGCTCAACAAAGGCCCGTCTCGTCCTTCTCCTTTCCTTCTCCTTCTTCTCCTCATCATGTAGCGCCAGCCGAACCGTCATACCCATAAATGTGACAGCATGTGTGGTGAGACGCCATGATGTTCACACCGTTCCCGCCGATCATCCGCAGAGGCTGTGGACGCCGGCGTCTGGGGTGACAAGGATACTTCTTCGGTTTTGCGACACGAGGACCGAAACCGCCGTCCCGCTAAACGACGAAGGGGGAAAGTCTTTACTCCAAACGCGACGGTCCTGACAATTAACTTTGTATTCTGGCAGCTCAACACCGGTTTAACACCAAGTATTTCGCACTCGCACCGCCCACCTGCACGTATATCTATTAGTTTAGAGCCCTCGCCTGGACCGTTTCCCCGTCTGTCTACATGTTCTTGGCAAAATACCCTTCCTTCTGTTTTGTTTTTATTTTCAACCATGTAAAAAAAAAAAAAAAAAAAAAAAAGCCTATTTCTTCAAATGCTGATCTCAGCCGTGACGCTCAAGGACCCATTATTTCAGCCGGTCAGTTTACAAAGTGTAAATGTATCCACGCAAAAATAGCCCGACGCTTCCACTCGCCCCGGTAAAGAGGTGGGCAGGACGCCGATCACCGGCTGGCGGCAGGTACGACGGCACGGCGGCTCAAATAACGGGTTCCCGACACGTACGGTTCCAGATGCGAAGTTTTGTTAAAAGCCAAACTCTCGCCGCGACGGCAAACGGAGGGTCACAATTCAACGCTGCCCTTTAACGAACCCTAAAAGGTTAAAGCATACAACTTCTGCCCCCCGGCTCTGCGCTGCTTTCCTGAACGTTAATGCTTGCGGGCGCTAAAAAAGGGCCTGAATCTAACCACGTATTTTATTTCCCTCCTAAAATACGACCTGACAATAACATGTAAATGAGAGAGGATAAATTGTTGGTTCAGCCGCATCGGGAAACAATAAAGTTGATGACGAAGAGCAGCTGGAGGAGGAGGAATGCTGGTTCGTCAGCATTAAACTGCAAAGGTCCGGCCGCTTGTTTGTTTATTTGGACGTTTTAAAGCACACCAAGACTTTTCTTGTTCCCCTAAATTCATTCAGTCATTCTTTCATGATCTATTCTGCCGTCGGCCGATAACCCCGGAATTCATGCGACGGCGCCGTCTTCCCGTTGCCGGTCGTCGTTCTCGTCCAGCATCAAGGAAAAGAAAATGGCAGACCTGAAGCGTCGATGCTCCTAATATTCTTCGTTCATTCATTCATTCATTCATCCGTTATCTTTTCCTGGGCTGCGGCTTTTCCAAGCCGTCATCCGGCAAAAGAACATTCCAGCGAACGCCTTCTCATTCACATGAATGGACAGAGTGGAGTCTCCACTGACCTAGCATGGGTTTGAACCCTGAGGAACCCCAGGCAGATACTCCACACAGAGAGGTCCAGACCTTCTCGCTGCCAGGCAGAGGCGCTCACTCCGACCCAGTCGGGCCTTGAAGGCAGCCGAATCCGGATCGGAGGTTTGGCCCGTAGCCTCTCCAAGCTACCACTCACCCTCTCCTTTCCAACTGACGGACATACGATCGTTCACCTCCTCATTCACTCAGTGCAGGGTCTCCTGTGAACCTCCTGCATGGTTTTGGAGGGGAGGAACCCTGAGGAACCTCATGGAGACTCCACACAGAAATTCCTTCCTAAGCGCTAAAATCACCAAACCGCTGCGCCGTCCCTGATAATAAACGGAAAATACTCAACCATTTCCTTATTGTTGAGACAGGTGACCTCCTCCTGATCGCTCAGCCGCCGACCACGGCTGCAGGATGATTCACTCCAAACCTTCCTGACACTGAGCTGCTGTTGGCCCACATTTAAAACACTTTCCAATTTATAGGCCAGCCCTGCAGGAGGTGTTGCAGCGGCTGGTTGGTTTAGAAACCACACACACACACACACACACACACACACACACACACACTCCAGAGATTGTCCAAGCTGTGGTCTCGTGCTGTCGGCCAGTTTGAGCGGTTGGGGGTTAAATATCCCGTTTAACGGCATCAAAGCTTGAAGGTGGACAAATCGCTATTTTTTCATATTCTTATCATCGCGTCCTCAGCGGGGGGTTCGTTCGCAGCGCCGCCCGATTCTCCGAAACCTCCCGGGCAATTCTGAAACCCGCTTCCTCCTTCCTCCCTCCGTCCTCCTTCGCCCTCGTCCACAAACACACACACACACACACACACACACACACACACACACCGCATCCGGCATCCGCTCGCACTTCAAAAGGCTGCCGTACTGCGGCTTTCACAGCTAAACAGCCCGTTGTGGGTTTTTTTTTCCCGTCAAAAAGTCTCTTCGGACGCCACGATCCTGGAAGAGCTTCCTCTGACCTTTTGGCCCGGACGGGTCAGCCGGGAAGGTCGGCGATAACCCCGATGTCATCGGAATTCGTGTGGCGGCGCCGTCTTCCCGCCGTCGGGTGTCGTCCTCAGACCCGAAGCATGGATGCTCCCGATGTTCTTCATTTATCGGTCATTCATTATCTATCACAAGGCTGCAGACGATCCCAGGTGTCTTCTGGCAAAACGTCCAACCGTTCACACATGATTGGACATCACAGGGTCTCCACCGGACCTCCCACCTGGGTTTGGGCAGAAGGAACCCGGAGAACCCTGAGGAACCCGACCGGAGACCTTCTATCCGCCGGGCAGAGGCGCTGGCTTGGACCCGGTCGGCACTGAAAGCGGCCCTGGACGCCCGAACCCAGGCGGGAGTGTTGGTGTTTCAAGAGAATTTGAGGAACCCTGAGCCCTCCGAAGCTTCTCATCTCCAAACAACTCAGTGCACGCAATCTTTTCAAACCATCTTGCCGAGGCTGCGGCGCAAGAAGCAAACCCGAGAACACGCACACATTCAGATCGTCGCGTCAAAGCAGGGGCCCGCCGGACCTCCGGACACACACGGTCTCAGAACATCTGGACATTCGACCCAAGGTAGGAATGCAAAAGAAAAAGTAGAGGAGATACACCTGCTCTCAATGAGAATACAAGGGCTGTAGACCCGCGGAGCTGCTGGAGATCACCAAGGGTTGTCAAAGCGGAGATACCGAGAAGAAGCGAACAGGTATCGTCGCCCGTCCTCGTCGTCGATGATGTGATGGTCACTACCGCGTGAAGATCTTTCGTCTCCCTCAAAACAAAAACCCTGAGCGTGTTTCCCGTGTCACGGTAACTCACCTTGTCAGCCATGATCATGGAGGAGCCTCCGTGGACACCCAGCACTGGAAGTTGTGTCTGAACAGAGAGGAAGTCGAGGATCTGGGCGATGGCTTCCTGATCGGTGCCGTCGGCGAAGACGATGCCGTGGAGACGAGTTCGCGACACCAGCTCACACACCTTTGGAGGGCGAGGAGCAGACCGGAGGTGAGCGGAAGCTCCGGTCGGAACCCGCGGGAGGACGGCTCGCCGGGCGACTCACCTGTGTGATCACGGACTTCGGGTCCGTCTGGTTGATCCGGAGGGTCACCACCGAGATGTCCAGGGCGTCTTCGGGGCGGCGAGGAGAGCGGAGGTCCTGGTCCGAAACGGGGCGCGTCTGGCCCATGATGACGCCCACGCTGAGGCCCGGCGGCTTCTGGGATGCAACTGGCGCCATGATCTGGGAGAGTATGAGCAGCATCCAGCCCACTACACCCATCATACCCTGGAAACACAGAAGCGCAAACGTCCGAACGTCACTCCAGAGCCGCCTCGTGACGGAACAGGTTTGTGACAGTTTGCTTCCCAAAGCAAAAATCAAAATAACCCATTTCGCGCAATTCATTCCTGAAACGGGACTACGGGCTGGAAGACGGAGGAAGCAGCTTCTGCATCTCCTCTGCCATTTGAAGGCCCTTTCGCCCTGTAGGAACTTCTTGTGGTTCCTAGAAGTATTTCTAGAATAAGGTGCATCGGGCCAGCAGAGGAACCGGAGAGCCGTGCTCCTCAGCGCTGAGGACCATCTTAGCTCCTACTCCGAGGACGGGTCTTTACGGTTCCATAGCAACTCGTGACGTAGCTGTTTGGCGATTGGTGGAACTCCAAGCCTATTACCACATTCTTCTTGCAGACTTCAGAGCGCCATTTTTAAAAGCTACGGTGGTCACTGGCTAAGTGTACTCGACGGACAGAATGGACAGAAGCAGCACGAAATGGGGCGACGAAGAGGCTCCGGCTCTTCTGGCCTGCTGAGCCTCAGAGGAACATCGACATTTTGGACCAACATAACTGCAGAGTGAGCTCACGGCTAACGGGCCTCTTCACAAGGGGAAGCAGGAGAAGATAAAAACACTTCAACCATCTGATGGTTATTATTCCAGCTTCACCTCCATGCTGTCCACCTGGTCTTCTTCTTCTTCTTCTTCTATCTTCTTCTTCTTCTTCTTTTATCTTCGTCTTCTTCTTTTATTTTCTTCTTCTATCTTCTTCTTTTATCTTCTTCTTCTTTTTATCTTCTTCTTCTTCTTCTTCTTCTTCTATCTTCTTCTTCTATCTTCTTTTATCTTCTTCTTCTTCTTCTTCTATCTTCTTCTTCTATCTTCTTCTTATATCTTCTTCTTCTTCTTCTTCTTCTTTTATCTTCTTCTTCTTCTTTTATCTTCTTTTATCTTCTTCATTTATCTTCTTCTTTTTCTTCTTCTATCTTCTTCCTCATCTTTTCTTCTTCTTTTATGTTCTTCTTCTTCTTCTTCTTCTTCTTCTTCTTCTTCTTCTTCTTCTTCTTCTTCTTCTTCTTCTTCTTCTTCTTCTTCTTCTTCTTCTTCTTCTTCTTCTTCTTCTTGGGTGGTTGCTTTAGGAGTGTGGAGCTGAAGGTGCATGCTGTTCCCAAGCATGGTGCTTCACTGCCTTTGGGAATGTAAAGCTTAAAGGATCTCCGGGAGGAGGCTCTACTTCCTGGAGCCAAATTTTCAGTCCAAAAAGAAGTCCACCTTGAATCTCTCGTTTTAGCGAGATATGAATTGTACAAGCGGCTCCAGGATTCGCTAACCCAGCAATGTGCCAGAAATGCAGCCCAAAAACGTCTGCCGGACGCCGGGGGAAGTGGTGGACAACAAAGAGCCTCGGCCGCGAGCGCGTTCAGACAGTCCCGTTTATTTGTCGGACAAATAAAAGTCGCTCCTTTGGCGTCGGTTTGTTTTGAAAGGCTCGTATCCTGTGATTCGCCTCCGTCTGAGGCGGGAACGCGGCCCGGTTTGTTAACACACAAAGTGCTGGAAAAGGATCCCGGCCGGTATTTTTCGACTCCGGAACGAACGAGCCGGGGACGTGACGGGGCCGCCGTCTTACGCCGCTCGTAAATGCCAATTCATTTTCCCCGAGAAAGACCATCGGGAGACCGGGGTTACGCCTAAATTTGTTTTTCCTAATCTGGCTCGGAGACACGGCCCGAAGCTGGCTTTGGCTGTCTGCCTTTATTAGAAAATAATCGGCGTCCGCGGGCGCCGTTCATGGTAAAGGAATATTAATGGCTGAAATAAATGTAATCTGATTTTGACCCATTCATGGGGGTATGAGGGGGAACAGTGACTCGCTCAAGGCGCAGAAGTGTCTGCATCAATCAATAACAGTCAGTGAAATTAAATAACCCCCGCACACACACACACACACACACACACACACAATATCCCAGTCTAATTCAGGGGAGAATAAACTTTGAGTTTAGTTCAGAAAATACCTTTCCCTGTGATGTAAGCAGATGAGTGGAGTAATGCAGTGTGAAACGCCGCCGGCCAAATGAAAGCTAATGAAAGCGCGATGTGAAGGCTACGTTGCATCTCAGCCAATTTCTTACACCACTTCAGTCCAGCGGAGCCGAGAGGGACCTCGGCGGGCGTCGCCTTCGCCAGCTCGCCTGCACCCCTGGATCTCGCCGTCGCATCCCCTAACTTCACATCGCCGCGCACCAATCATGTTCATCGCTCGGTTAGCGAGCGCTCCGTTCCGTTGTTTCCCTTCTCTAATTCCGCGGATCGCCGTTTCCGGCCGGGTTAGTGTGTGTGCGTCTGATCCATGTCATCTCACACCCGGTCTAATCAGGCCAGTTAGTCAAGTCAGTACTTTCCCAGCTTGCTCTCTCTGCCCTGGTGCCCACAGACTAGCCTGCAGCTCCGGCAGCACTTAGCATACGCCTCTAAATCACACACCGCTACGCTCCTGTCCCGGAGAATTAGCGTCAGCCGCAGCCAACCGGACGAGATTACACTAACTTTCCCCGGAGTTAGCATGGTAGCTAACCAGAACGGTCAAGCTAGCTGAATAAGTTAGCGTCTCCTTAAAGGCCCCCGGGTGCTTCAGATCTCCCAGATCACCCTTGTAATTAGTCTCCATGGCCAGAAGGTCGCGGGTCGGATTCCCACAGGGTTCCTTCCCATGTGGAGTCTCCATGTTCTCCAGGGGTCTGCATGAGGTTCTCCACGTTCCTCCCAAAGTCCAAAAGCCTGCCGGGGAAGTCCACGGCCCCATCGTGTCCCTCCAATGAAGGAATGAATGTGGTTTTTATCTCATTTGCATGAGGAGAACGCTTTTATTTATTCCCTATTATTATCGGGGCCGTAGCGCTCTGTCATTCACACGTCAGGGTCTCCACTGAACCTCCTGCTTGAGCTTGGACTGCGGGAGGAACCAGGAGAACCCTGAGGAACCCCACGCAGACACGGGGAGAACATGGAGACCCCAAACAAGAAGGAACCCCGTGGGAATCCGAGAAGGGACCTTCTGGCCGTGAGCGCTAACCGCTGCGCCGCATGATATAATAATTATCATTATCATCGTAAGAGGCCGAGACTCGTTTAGTTTCTTGTTCATTCAAAAATGCCGTGTTTTTAATTGTTCTTTTTTTAGTTTATGACTCCAGTCTTGGATTGGCATCCACAGACCCTTGCATGCATGCCCAGGAATGAGGCGGACCATCACGGGGATCCCGGTCTGCAACCTCTGCAGGTTCTCGGGTCCACCTCGCGATCACCTCCGGCCTCCACCACGCTCATTCCAGATAATTATATTTTCACATCGAATAATTCGGCGGTGACTTGTCGATTGAAATCCCTTTCAGAATTTATGGACCTTGGGTCGGATGAGGGGTGTCGGGTCGGAGGTGGACCAGCAGGCAGGACTGCTCCTTCGTCTCCCAGGAGACCGAGGTCAGAATAATGGTGACGCGATCGATGCCGCTGTCAAGCACTCGTGCTCGGCACTAAATTACGTCTAATTTGTTTTCCTATATCACTTCATTCAGCCCTAATAATGTTATTTTCCCGCATCGATCTCCGCAAATGAAGCGCTCAGCGCGATATCGCAGCCCGGCGCTAAATCACAGGATCGGATCGGAGCCTCCGGACGCAAAAAGGGAAGTCCGGACAGCAGTGACGTGCGCTGAGGTTGACAATCAGATTTACAAGCATATCAATACGACAGAGTAACTTTAACTTATTCAGCATTTGATGGGCGGCAGTTAGTGAGTTCACAGAAAACAATCTGTAGCACACAGAAAACACATTTACTTAAAAAAAGTTATTACGATCTTCCCTTTTCCTTTAAACAAAGTCCATGCGAGTCCAATTTAGATTGTCTAAGTTTGCATATGTAATCCTCCATTTTGAGAAAATAAATGGATGGCTGCACCTCACATGCTAACTCTAGCTTGCTGGATTCTGCAGACGAGGCGTCGCAAGAAGAATCCCTGGGATCAGGAGGGCCCCTAACGTGAGGCAGGAGGACTGCGTGCCTCACCTGGTGGCTCTTAGCAGCAGTTTCATGATCGCTCAGCACAAGAAATCGGTTCAATCGCGACATGGGATACTACACGTTGCATGAGGGTTACCTCGGGGTTCCTCCTGCAACATGCAGAAGGTTCATTTGAGACTGTAGATGCTTCAGGCATGTGACTGTCCGGGTGTCTCAACGCATACAACAAAGAGAAATGTATGTTCGTTTGTCTGTAGTACCAAAAGTCGACAAATATCTTAATCAGTGACGTGCGTGAGGTTCATGGCTGGTGAGGCTCGCCTTCCATGAGGCAGGAGTACTGCGTGCCTCACTTCTCTGACTGACTCTTCTGATGGCTCAGAAACCAGTAACGCACATGCAGTTGTTGACACATTGGAAATGTAGTTCATCTAGCACGATTTTTTAAACATTTGAAGAAAGACAGCAATCCGGTCTTGGTGCAGAGCATGCCAGCGGGCAACCGTCATTGGTCAATCTACGTTGAGGCGCGACGGTCAGCTGCCTCACCGCACGTCTTTGAAGAGTAAATGTGAAAATCCAGTCACTTTGAATCAAAAACGATCTCGAACTGGTGAATTGAAATGAAAAATTCCATTACGGTACAAATGGTTGATACATAGAATTCTTTTTTTTCTAACATTTTTTTCTCTCCAAGATTGGCAAGTGAGGCAGGGCCTGTCCTGCCTCCCCTGACCGCACCTCACTGCCGGACGCTCGGGAGAGAAAACCAACGTGCCGACGAACCCTCAGAAATAGCGTAGATGTTGAGTCGGATCCAGGTAACCCCCCCCCACCGCCCCCGGACACAATTAATTACAGAGAGTGAAACGGTTTTCCCGGTGTCTCCAATCAGATGGCACATAAACGGCAGGCCTCCACGACCGGTGCATTATATTAATTAGCCGTGTCGTAAACCCTTCGGCTCGTAGCCGGGGGTTACGGCAGGACGGCGGCCGCCACCCTAAAAATAACGTCCCGTCATCCCATTTCCAACTGCAGAGTCTTCGCCCAAAGTTGTGCTAATGCATTTTTCATCATCAAATGTCTTTTTTTTTTCAATTTGGTTTGTTAATCCCCATAATACCCGGTTTCTAAATTCTGAGTTTCGGGGGCCAGATTTATGTACATATTTGTGCAGGAAATCTGCATGAAATTAGCGTCTGATTTACCGAGGCGGCGGCTAATTATCAGTAGCTGGGACTGTCGTCCCCGTGCATTGTGCACAGAAATGGAAATTCAAAATATGCAGGAGTGAAGAGGAAGACGGCGACGAGAACCGAGACCCGTCCCACCAAGACAGGCTTCTCCACGGAGCTTCGACAAGGATCCGGTGGATGTGAGGAGGTGAACACGTGTTTGCCTGTGTGATATGAGCTGTGAATGAGTGACTGATTCTTTAAATGATGTGTGAACGAGTGATTGTTTCTATATGGGGTGAATGTCGCTATGAGGAGATGAGATGAGATGAGATGAGAACAACTTTATTTATCCCGAGGGAAATTGTTGTGCCAGAGTTTCAAGCAAAAACATAACAGTAATAGATAATAGTAGGGAGGAGGGAGAATAAGAAATACAATAAAATATAAATTGTCAAGGTTAAGGCGATCAAGTGTTTTAAGATCTTAAGTGCAAAGATTTGAATATTCCCTTCGGAAGAGGAATTAAAAAGTCTGATAGCCTCAGGTAGGAAAGACCTCCTGTGGGGTCCAGTGGAGCTCCTTGGTGGTATCAGTCTACGACTGAAAGAGCTCATGAGGCATAAATGAGAGGATGAATGTTTATAAACGACATGTGAATGAGAGGCTGAATGTCTTAATATGATGTGAGAATGAGAGGATGCATGGTTGGATGTCTCTGCAGGGGTGAGTATCTGTAAGCCCCGCCCCTCGCCCTACGAGCCCTCTGATAGGCCGCCCTGACTGCGGGATGAGCGGTTCGGACGATGGCGCCGTCGCCGCAGACCTGCTCCGCGGAGGTCCAGAGTTCCTCCAGAAGCTGCCGCTCCCGTCCGACGCTCACGTTCGCAGTTTGACGAGGAGCTTCATATTCTCGGTCCTTCATATTAGCATTCGTCCGCTGGCCTTCTGATCCGTGCGAGGCCGAGTTCAATGCTAGTAGCGCTGGCATGAGAGCTTCGCTTCACTTCAATGAACGCATGCGAGTCGCGTGTCAGACGACGGGCGAACGGCGCTCGCGGCCCGCCGACCGAAACGCTACGGCGCCTCCGAAGAGCGCAGGAGCGTGGAGGTTCTCCACGCCGTGGAGGAACGTTCCCCCGTCACAGCGCTTCACGATGCAGACTCAGTTCATTCATCATTAGCTAAAGCAGGGGAGTGAGAAAACTCATCCTGCCCCGTTCTACTGGTTATAAGAAGATAAATAGTAAAAAATACAAACAAAATCAATCATTCCATCAGTGTTTTCAGAGCCGTCACAAACACTAAAAAGGTGTTCAGCCGTATGCTAACGATATGAGATGGATCAACTTCATGCAAAAGGCCAAAACGGTTTTTCATTAGCGTTCATTAGCATGTTAGCGCTGCAGAGTCCCAACAGCCGCTGCCTGGTCGACTGTTCATCTGAAATCTTTGCTAATGCTAATACTCTTGTTGGTTTTGCAAGCAAAACATCGGACTACCTTCACCAGACCGGTCTTTGTATCCTCCTCCATGTTTGCTCACGTTGTGACCGTTCAAATAGTAAATTTATCTTTTTGGGCGTGAGCTGACATTTCCGGGATTTCACCGGCTAGCATCGATCGTCACAGACGTGCACGCTTGCAGCCGAACGTAAGAACAAAAAATTTTTCCTAAATGAAAGCAACACTCTTGTATAAGATTAACGGTCTGATCCAAGGCATCGGTGGAGGGGCGGAGCTTAACCCGGAGCCGCACGGGGACGCCGCATTCCAACATGCGCTGTTTCATTCACACGCCTGGACAATTCAGGGTCTCTGTCAACCTCCTGGATATAAGAGAAGGTGGAGACTCGTCACGGGAAGGAACGCGACCGCTAAAAACATCTCGAACAAATCGAAAGATCCTCGGGATGGAATCGACTTCCGAACCTTCACGGGCGAATCCCGTCGATCAAAAAGTGGGTCATCCCATTTAAACTCCTGTTTGAACATATGAAGCCGGTGCTGAGGCCGACCTCGGCTCGTCTCCATCCATTTCTCCAACATTAACTCCGGTTATAATGTACACATTGAAGCTCATCTCCATTCCGGGACCGGCGTTTCATCAATAATTGCGAACGGCCTCCGGCGCCACGTAGCACGGGCAGACCCAGGAATCCGGACACGTACGAAGGACGGACGTCAGTCGGGGAAATCGTATAAATAATATATATTTATTATATAATATAAGCGGTTCTAATTTCTGGAGGAAGCAGAAGGCGCTGCATTCGGAGCTTCTTTTAAATTGGCTTTTTATCTGCATCTCCTGCGTCACAAAGCTGCTGAGAGGCGAGGCTTTGGAGGAGGACAGTCGTGGGAGCGAGAAGGTCTCTGGTCCTTCCGCGAGTCCTCATGTTCTCGGGGTTCCTCCAGAACCCCAAAAACAGTCCAGGCTACGAATGAAAGAGCAAACGGACGAATGTCTCCACAGGAGAGGCTCCGGGCTGAACGCCTCCTCTCGTCCAATCACAGCGGGGATAGCCTCCGACCCCGACCCTGTGTGCAGCGAGGCTAAGCTAACGGACAGTCTGAGAGGTGCAGGCGGGCTTTGCTGCTAATCGTTTATTCTTCTGGAAAGTCAGATGTCTTCTGGAAGACACCTCAGCCCTCTTCAGATCTAATGACCTGCAGGGAGCTTCCCATATACCTGCCAGGGTTGTGGGCGGGTCCACGTTACGATGGCTTGTAAATGGAAGCGTCGATGGGCAGAAGGTGGTCTGAGGAGGTCCTTGAGCTCACGGGGTTCAAGAGAGCAACTATTATGGACTGGAAACCCATGTGGATCTCATGAACTGAGGCTCATGTGGACGTTACCAGGACTGGTTACCTGGACAGGCCCCTTCCTCCTTCTTCTGATTTTCTGCTTCTTTAACTCCTCTGTGGAACCATCTGGTCTTCTCTGGCCAGAATACAGACATTGCAGCCCTGAAAGGGACGGTCCATGACCTTCAGGTGGACCATGAAGTCCAGTCCTGAAGTGGTGAAACGTCTTCAAGGGACGACGTTCAAGTCCCGTCGCAACCACAAGATGATTTCCACAAGAATTCACCGCGACCTGGACGCCTGAGAGGCTCCACAGACGGGCTGTCGTTTAGCATCTGTCGCTTAGCATTGTCGCGCAGGTGCGACGTGTCCCCTCCGTCTCCTCTGCCCGTCTGAATATTATGGGATGTGGAGCGTTGGGTGGCTCTGCTCCCCTGCAGACATCAAACCTCCTCACTTTAAGTCCAAACCAGGAGGCATCTGTCCACACCTGCCTCCTCCCCGACATCTCCAGCCCAACTGCTCAAAATCTTTTTTCATCTTTTTATTTATGTAATCATTTTATTTCAGTCAGATGACATCGGCTTTAGACAGGCAGCCACAATTAAATCTGATTATTATTATTATTACTAATATTGTTATCATTTATCTTGTCCTTCTTGCTGTTGTTGCTGTTGTTGTGGTTATTGTTATCATGTGAGGCAGTATTATTATTATAATCATCATTATTATTGTTATTGTGGTTATTGTTATCATGTGAGGCAGTATTATTATTATTATCATCATTATTATTGTTATTGTGGTTATTGTTATCATGTGAGGCAGTATTCTTATTATCATTATCATTATTACTATTATTGTGGTTATTGGTATGTGAGGCAATGTTATAATCATCATTATTATTTTTATTATTGTTGTTTTTGTTGCTGTTATATGAGGCAGCATCATATTATTATTGTTTTTATTATTATTATTGCTAATATTAGTATCATATATTATTGTTTTTATTATGATAATTATTATTATCATCATTATTATTGTTACTGTTACAGTTACAGTTATTGTTATTGTGGTTAATGTTATGTGAGGCTAATTGATTATCATTATTATTATTATTATTGTTGTTGTAGTTGTTGCTAATATTTGTGTCATTTCTTATTTTTATTAGTATTACTGTTACTGTTGTCCTGGTTATTGTTATTATGTAAGGCATTATCGTAATTGTTATTATTATTGCTGATATCATTTCCTATTATTGTTGCAGTTAAATGTGAACCAGTATTATTATAATGATAATAATTATAATTGTTCCAATTGTTGTTACTGCTATTGTTGCTGATGCTTTTGCTTTTTTTATTATGATATTATAATAATGATGCAGTGATGCTGTATTCATTTTGAATGTCTTATTATTACTTATAATATTATCATCATTATTATTGCTATTAATTTTCCTACTTCTTTGCATTATTCTTATTTGTATCATTTATTATTTATAAGACGCGTCTACCGAAGCCTTTACCTGTAACTGGAGTTTTTAAAGGACTTGGAAAGCGTCTGCTGGGCCTGCCGACACCAGAAACATGGAAATAATAAAGCGTTTGCGCCGCCTGTCCTCGCTGCACCTTCAGCTCCTTCTAATGATGCTTCGGTAAACTCTGGAGCCGTGCTGGTGGCTCTGCAGGAGGTCGGACTAGAAGACGGGACCTCTCCAAGGAGGGCTTGTTTCATTTTCCGACAATAAACTAAGAAGGCCTGTGCTGGCAAAGCGGGCCGAGGACCCGCAGGAGCCGGAGCCGGAGCCGGATCCTGGTCCTGGTTTTAGGACTTTCTGTGCGTTACGGGCCTTCCTTTGCATCCTGGAAAAATGACCAAGTTTCCCGCTGCGACGGTGATTTGCAGAAATTCGCGGTTCTGTAAAGATCGTCCCGGACAAGCGGCGGAGCCTTGACGCCTCGGTTGGAACGCTGTGTGGGCATCGGCGGGCGAGGAGCGGCTCCAAAAGGGTTTAAGGGCTCCATGAAAAATCCAAACAATGTCCCCGCAAATTGACGGGAAAATCGGAGGATTTATTTTAAAGTGCTGGCAAATGACTTCAAAACGAGCAAGAAATTGAAAAGAGGCGTCGCCGGCTGCAGTAACCGCCAGACTGCCGGCGCACGTGTTCCTGGAAAACCCGAAGAAGAATTTTTTCAAGGGGAACCCACAGGGGCCATGAGGGGCCCCTGCAAGGAGAATCGCCCGGGAATAAGACGCGGTGATTGTTTTACCGCGCAGGATAAATCAAGTGGACAATTACTGCTATAAAAGGGCGGCGGAGCGCCGCTAAGCGAGGAATAAATACACAGCAAGCAGTCATTATTCAAACCCCGGACGAGACTAAAACTATTTTTAAAGGATTTCAGTCGTTAAGTCCAATGCAAGGCCTGTGAATGATGGGCCGCCTTGCACTCGCCCACGTTCACCCTCTCACTCTCCTCAGACGGACGCCTGCAATCACTCACACCTCCATCCCTCATGCAAACAATTACAACTTCTGCAGCCACATCAACTGTACACACACACACACACACACACACACATCTCCACTTAAACAGGGCTGCACACAGATGCACATACACACACACACACACACTGCACCAGGTAAAAACTTTTCTCTTTCAGGACTATTTACTGCGCTGATGCCCCAGATCAGGTTAGGCACCAAGTTAGGCTATGCAGTGTGTGTGTGCGTGTGTGTGTGTGTGTACGTCTTTGTCAAAAAAAAAAAAAAAAAACTCACTAACCCAAGCTTACTGTTCTGTATATTTCCTGTGCATCTTGTATTTGCAAGTGTATTTGCAGTCCTTATGTCCTCTGTAATGTAATGTAATGCACCATGTATAGGGCTGCGTTTATGTCCACTTTTAATCTATATAGGTATGAAATATTTTTGTTTTGTTGTAATTCATTTTTAAGTGTGTGTGTGTAGTGTGCATGTGTGGGTCTTCTTTCAACACATCCAGGCCGCAGGAGTGTGTGTGTGTGTGATGCTTTACAGTCCAGTGCAGCAAAGATGTGCTTCATATTATATATCTTACTATAAATATATGTATATGTGTGTTTGTTAACATGACTGCGAGCTCGGCGTGTCCTCTGTGAAACCTCCTCGGCATCTCGGCGATGCGCAGGAGATGTGCGTACACGTGTCGGGGCGCCGCACGTCGCTGTATCTCCTTTATTTACGTCCTCCTGGTCCGTGAGGAACCAGGGGAGGAACGTCTGCGAGAGTTCAGCCATCCATATTTCATCGGCGATAAATATGAATAAACATTGGACGACGGAAAAAACGCCGGAAAAAGGACACGCGACATGGCTCGCTGGGGGACGGCGTTGTGTTTCGCACAGTGTGTGTGTGTGTGTGTGTGTGTGTGTGTGTGTGTGTGTGTGTGTGTGTGTGAGATACGACACTACCCCACCAGAGAACACTCAAAGGCAAAGAGGTGAGTGTGGGGCAGGAGAGGCAAAGGACAAGCAGGAGGGTAAATAAAACATGACGGAGCGGCGGCGAGGTGAGAAGGAAGAGTGTTTTGGGCGGCTCGGCTAAGATCTGGGAGGAGCAGCAGGAGAAGCTGCAGGAGAACCATCAGCTCCACCGTTCGCTTGATGGATCATCACTTTACTAGCTATTCATTCATTCATTCATTCATTATCTAAACTGCTTATCCTGCACATGTAGACATACAACATATTCATCCTCTCATTCACACATGTGGATCCAGGCAACCATTCACTGGTTCATCCACATGTCAGAAAGAGACCTATAACTTCTTCTTCTTCTTCTTCTTCTTCTTCTTCTTCTTCTTCTTCTTCTTCTTGCTTTTCCCTTCAGGTGTCGCCACAGCGAGTCCACTTTCTCCATCTAACCCTATTCTCTGGATCCTCCTCTCCCACACCAACTACCTTCATATCTTCTCTCACTACGTCCATCAATCTTCTCTTTGGTCTTCCTCCAGACCTCCTGCCTGGCAGCTCCAATTCCAGCATCCATCTACCAATATATTCTCTATCCCTCCTCTGTCCATGACCCAACCATCTCAGTCTGGCTTCTCTGACCTTCTCTCCAAAACATCTAGCATGTGCCGTTCCTCTGATGGACTCATTCCTGATCCTCTCCATCCTGGTCACTCCCAAAGAGAACCTCAACATCTTCATCTCTGCAACCTCTAGTTCTCTGACTAGACCTCTATTCTTTTGGTCATTGGAACAGCTTCTAGTCCAAACATCATCGCTGGTCTCACCACTGTCTTGTTCACCTTTCCTTTTATTCTGGCTGATGTTCTTCTATCTCTTGGTACCCCTGACACTTTTCTCCACCCATTCCAACCTGCTTGGACCGTCTCTTCCCCTCTTTTCCACACTCTCCTACGCTCTGGACTGTTGACCCCAAGTACCTGAAATCCTCCAGCTTCTTGATCTCCACTCCCTGTAGCCTCACCGTTCCACCCGAGTTCCTCTCATTCACACTCATATATTCTGTCTTGCTGAGACTGAGATTTCATTCCTCTCCTTTCCAGAGCATACCTCCACCTCTCTAGATGTTCCTCTACCTGTTCTCTGCTCTCACTACAGATCACAATGTCATCCGCAAACATCATGGTCCATGGAGATTCCTGTCTCACCTCATCTGTCAGCCTGTCCATCACCATTGCGAACAAGAAGGGGCTCAGAGCTGATCCCTGATGGAGTCCCACCTCCACCTTGAACTTCTCTGTTACCCCTACAGTACACCATACCAGTGTCTCACAGCGAGCATACATGTCCTGCACCAGTCGAACGTACTTCTCTGAAAGAGGCATATAACCATTTACTCAAACATAAACGTGCAACCAGTCACCCTGTCATTTGCAGTTAGGAGACGTTCATCCACACGTCTGGTCACCTTGTGTTTGGACTGTTGCAGGAACCTGGAGAAGCCTGAGGCCGTGCAAAGAAAGGAACCCTGTGGGAATCGTGTGAAAGCGGGAGCCTGTGGTCCTGAATGTTGCCGGACGTGGTGCGAAGATGGCGTTCATATGAGCGCAGAAACAGAAAGAGCGTCCTGACTCGGCTCGCAGGCCAAACGGGATGCGGGCCTGCAGAGCAGCTGGAACGGTGGAGGACCTGCCAGGTGTTTCAATGCCAAGGGGGGAAGAACCTCACCCCCGCCCTCCATATTGGTTGTGACACACTCACTTACAAAGATTGAAATCCACGTCTCAGCTTCCACTCAAAAAACACCCGGCAGAACGGGGACAGAGCATTCTGTCAACGTCTCCTGAGATGGTCATCCAGCAACAAACCCTGAAGCTCACCTCACACGGGGAACCTTCTCCAGCCGACACTTTAAATCCACTTTGTCCGATTCCTTCGTGATCCTTTGGTCGCCATCAAGGGCGGCCTGGAGCCTCTCAAACGATTCACCCTCTCATCCACACATCATGAAGAGACATGCAAACATTCACCCTCTCATGTCTGTGGAGCGTCTCCGTGGCAACTGGACTTGGATCCAGTTGCCAAGACGAGAAGATTTGGACCTCTCATCGAGACATTCACTCACTCCCAGGATTAATAACCACTCAGGTTCTCCACTGAGCCTCCTGCATGTGTTTGGTTGTGGGAGGAACCCGGAGAACCCTGAGGAACCCCATGCAAACATCTCTGGACCGCTTCTTCAGCACCAGTGAGTCATCTCCAGGCAGCAGCTGGTTTTGAAGCACAATTGCGTTTTATGGCGTCCTAAATCCTGCTCGTGCCCCGGTTCGTCCGACGCTCGCTCTGCCGCTCCTCTCACGTCCGAGGAAACCTACGGCCCGGATTTTGGATTTGTCAGCGAGGCTCATACGCCCGCTATCTTCAACCTCCATCTTTGAAAATCAAATAAACAAATCTCCACAGAAATGAAAATCTGGGATTTATCGCGCGCCGAGCGCGGCCACGGCGGGACGTGCGATTACATGATGTATTATCCTGTAATTATTAGCACTTAGCAAATGCGGCGTAACAGTAAACACGAATCACAAAGATGAGAAATTAACGGGAGCGGGAGCGGAGTCTGCGCCGTGGGGACGTTCCAGGAGGCGCCTTCCACCAGCCAGAGAGGAGACACAACCCCGTACCCCTCCAACGGACAGATAACCCATAAAACTAACCGATCCTGGAAACTTTCCCTGGAAGAAACCGCTAAAAAGGAGATTCGGGCCAATTACACCTTGCGGGTTCCGTCGTCCAAATAAGAGCGACGACAAAGACAATCCAAACATTCACACGCCGTGAAGAGACATACAACTATCGCCCCCTCTTTAGGTTCTCCAGGGAACCTCCTGCGTGTGTTTGGACTGTAGGAGGAACCCGGAGAACCCTGAGGAACCTCGCGCAGACACGGGGAGAACGTGGAGACTCGTCACAGGAAGTTGTAGTCCAACCGGGGACCTTCTGGCTGTGAGGAGGAGGTGCCACTCTTCCTTCATCAACATGATCAAACATCTCATGACGTCTTTGTGGATGCAGACGGGTGTTTGTAAAAAATTGTTTGGTTTTTTGGGCGACGTTCCCTTGAAGAAAGATATAAAACACCTTCCGCTGGATAACGTTCACCCGTTCACGCTCGCGGCGCCGACCAGAGCGTCGACTGCAGGATGCTCATCCTACAAGATGCTCATCCTGCCCGAGGGCACTTTGGCAAGCGGACAAGAGGAGCCGGGGATCGAACCGCCAACCTTCCGGTCGGTCGAACGCCCACTCCAACTGCTGAGCCACGGCTGCTTGAGGAGGTCCAGCGACGGAGCCAAGTAGCCCCAGGATCAACTGCAGAAGCTCGGAGTTGCATAGCAACGCAGCTACACAACAAGGCACGCCTGGAATGTGTAACAGTGGCACACCGTGCACTCGGAAAACGGAGCTTTGTTTTACAGTGTGTTAAACACACACATTTTCTGTCTCCTTCCGCGCTGCGACATTGACATAAACTCCTAATCTCCACAAATCCCAAAGTCAACACCGGCACCCGCTCTTCCTACTGTTTCCTGTTTTTGTCACCAACGGTAACCATCAGTTCCTCCGGGGACCAACCAAAAACTAGCGTCGCACCACAACTGGGGTTTTTTTCCATTCGGCTCGACGACAACAAACCCTGTGACGCCACCAGTCCCACCAGTGTGCTAACATCACAACACCTGCCGTACACAACCTCTAACTCCGACTGTCCAAAAAAATAAAGGAGGTGCACCAGCGACCCTACATTATGTGAAAGAGGGGGCAAAACTTGTATGCCTTGACTGTCCAAACATGGGAACGGGAGCGTGAATGGTAGTAATGGTTGTCTACCTATGAAGCCCAGTGATGGATCCAGGGTGAACCCCACGTCTCGCCCAATGGCAGCTGGGATAGGCTCCACCCCCCCCCCCCTTCTATATGAATGAATGAATAAATGATTAATTTCACCCATTTTTCTTTGTAAGCTATTCGCTCCATCCCAAAGACAAGATCTGCAGAAGAGTATTTGCAGCCCTTCCATGTGAAGGTGGGAAACATGGACGGCCCGAGGGCTCATTCATTCATTCATTCATTCATTCATTTGTTCATTCGTTAATTCAGTCATTTATTCATTCATTCATTCATTCAGTGTTTGGTATTGGTTGCCATCAACTGCACCCAGTGTGATTTATGTTTCTCCTGCTGCTGATGGTTCAAACATCGCTGTCGCCGTCTGCCAGACTCTCCTCTGCGCAAGGCGGCGGACGGCTTATCTAGAGAATCACAATAAACTCCTTTTTACTCCTCTTTAGTCAATAGAGAGACGGCGCCAGTCGGGGTTTGATAGCGCCGCTGCCGCCTGGTGACATTTTTAGAAGGAAGTCCTCGTGTGTGTGTTATCTCTTGTGGGATAATCATGTCCGCTTCAGTGGAAAACGTAATAATGGCGCGCGCAGTACAATGGCTTCTAATTTCGCCTTGACATATACGATACATTATGCAGGCAAAGCGGTGTCAACCATCTCATATGGCGTCACGGCGAGCGCCGCTCACGACCATCCCGGTCGGAAACAATCGGAAGTAAATAAAATGAGCGCGTTTAAAGCGGCTGATCTGTTCGCCGCCACGGAAAATCCAACCAAATTGGATTTTTTTTTTCCTAATCTACCATCTGGGGGTGAAATCGCAATTTAAACCGTCAGGTGGAGTCGCGGGCGCCATCTGAGGTAGCGAGTGGACCCGACCTCAGGAGCTGGACGCTTGAAGGTGAAGGTCTTCAGAAGGAAAGCACATCTGTTTGCATCCGTCCAGCAGCCAACACTGAAGATCCAGGGAGGTTCATCCCTGGCGTCCTCAGGCAACGCATGGAAGCCCACGTCGCCCCCAGTTGTATGCTTAGCAGCTTCGCATTGCAGCTCTCTGATCATCAGGAATAATCGGCATGGAGGACACACACACACACACACACACACACACACTTGTGTTCTTGCGTGAGGTGCAGAACATCACCATGCAGTTCAGACTGATGTTGCGTCTTTACAACCGTCACCTTCTCAGAGGATCACGCAGCTTCAGGCCCACGTTCATCCACGTTTATTTTTGCCTCCAGACGCTCCTCAGTCCGGTTTGAGGAGGAATAAGAAGGTGGATAAAAAGTCGTGCTAAATAGCAACTTTAGGAGCCACCAAAATGCTCCTAAAAGCGTCACAGCGCTTTCTTCACTCCACCAACCGGCTAAAAGTACGGCCGTGGTTCGACTTCCTGACACGTGGCGGTTTGAAACCCTCTTTTTTTTTTTTGCTTCCTGTGTCTCTAAATCCACCCCGAGACCACCTTTTCAAAGGGGGGGATCAAGATTATCCTGATTTTCAGCAACAAAACTATCTGCCTTTGAGTCATTAGGAAAAAAAAAACAGCTACAAGCAGGTGGGATTTGATTTCCAAATCTAAATCCTCGCCTAAGTGATAAGAATTGTTATTCTTCGGGTTGAGGGGGGAAAGAAAAAAAAAAAAAAGAAGCTAATTTTGTGATTTACTTCAATCCGATTACTTAAATCCCATGAGTAATGTTTGGGAAACTAGGCTGGAGATGTGAGGAGAACCATCTGGAATCTGGAGCAGATGGAAACCTGCGGGGGCCAAACCCCGCCTCTCCACAGGTCATATCTTCTCTCTCGTTGGTCAGTTTCCCCGGGGGCGGGGCTTGGTCTGAAAGTAAAGCTATCGGCGCAGCCGCTAGCATGTAGCCGTTAGCATGTTAGCGTCACGGTATAGCTGCGCCGCCATCGGGCGCCGTTTAGATCGAATGCGAGTTGGGCGGCCGCCTCCGCGAGACGCCGACCAATAAGACGCCTCCCCTCGGTTCCGTTTCGCGAACACGCCGTCGCTACCGGAGAGTCGTCCGTTGGGATCGAGCGAGAGGAAAATTTACCAAACGGGGAAAAAGAAACATTTCTGTTTGGAGGCGAACAAAACGATAGATACGGGATTTGGACGTCATTACAAAAAAACTATCAATCCCAAAAAAAGAAATCTGGTATTAGTCAAAGCCTACTTAATGTGGCCACGGCTCGCTAACTCATTAAATGGGACCACCGACTGCGTTCTGATTAAATGATTAAACGGCGCTCGTTCATCAGAGGCTTTTGGGGTTATCAACACGTGTCTGAGAGCGCCATCGCACATCGATATACAGAAGATCAGCGGGGGTCAAATGACTCATTATCATGTGTCGCTCAGCTCGTGCCGGGAAATCGCCGGGAAAAAGGAAAAAAGGCGAGCGGGGAAAAATAAAAAGCATTTTCATCGTCCGCGCGCCGAGACGGCTGAAAGCAAAGGCCGTTTATTGTCGGAAGCAGATGAGATGAACTCCCAGCTGGAGACGCCTCAATCTGCCCCGTATCTGGGGCGGCCGCCGATTCGCCGCCGGTGAATTTCTTCCAGAATCGGAGCCCGCCATGTTTCCCTGCGAGGAGGACGGGAGTCGGGAACACGTACATCGGCGCCGCCGAGCTGCTCGTCTGACAAACTGAAATCATCGGAAGAAGAGGCGACAGGGTTCTCTCCAACCGGCGACTTTCTGCTCCGCTGAAACCGCGCCCGACGGCGACCGCCTCCCGTCCCGGGTCGAAGCTCCTCCTCCGAGTTCGGCGTGGAACCGACAACCCGCGAGCGAAACCCGCGGATCTCCGTCCGGTCCAGGAGATGTTTGGCCGCGGCTGCATCGCTCAGCGAGTCCAGACCCTCCAGGACAAACAGAGCGCGGAGGTGCTCGCTCCACCCACGCCTTTCAGAAGCGGCTTCATCACTCGCCACTGTGCAACCCTGGAGTGTGTGTCCATGTGTGTCCGTGTGTGTGTGTGTGTGTGTGTGTGCGTACACTCCTACCTAAAATCCTCTACACGATCACGGAGGAGGAGAAGAAAAGGAGGATTCTTAGTTTTTTTTTGTTTTTTTTTTACGCTACTACAGCTACGTGTGGAATGAAAGGCTTATCGGCCGCAACGCGGCGAGCCGTTTTTATCCGAGGCCGCGGCGAGCCGACCCGCCGTGCGGGATCCCTTCGGAGAGCAGAGGCGCCGCCACCCTCCGCGCCTTTTCCTGAAAAGACAGAAAAACTTCTGCCGGCATGTAGATTCGCAGCTCGTTTCGAGTTCCGGCTCTAAAAATATCCGGCCTCCTCCCGCAGAGACGGTTCACCACCACAATGTCAAGCGCACGTGAAGCTCAATCGAGCCCCATCCGGCGAACGCCTCCTCCGACGCGGCGCTCCAGAAACCCGCGGTCTTCAAACCGCGGCCGAGCCGGACCTCGTTTCAGACGCCTCAGAAAAAACAAACTTCCTCCAAAGTAGGAGATGGAAGGATGGAAAGAGGGTGGAGGACAAGCCTGCGACGGCGTGAGGACATCTAAGCCAGCTTCCACGCCGACTTCCACACACCATCTATATTGATGAGGAGAGCGGCGGCGGCGGCGGCGGCGGCGGCGGCGGCTGGGATGCCCTCCTTTTCTCAAGGAAAAACCGGGGGCTGCTGCCGCTCAACACGCCACCGCCTCGCCGCCTCGGTGGAAGATCATTGGAAGATCATTTACACCAGATCTCACACACACACACACACACTCGAATCAGCGCGGTTCCCGGGCCTGTCGTGTCACACGGCTGTACTCAGAAATGTCAGAGCCTTATATTTACATGGAACATCTGCGTGGTATGAGAGTGTGTGTGATGCGTTCAGTGTCCCGGGGAGGAGGCGGAGACGCTCCGTGTGTCAGACTTGGCACGGGAAGCGGGAGGAAAAACGGAAGAAAATGTGTTTCTACAACGTGACTGTATTCAAAAGCCTGAAAACTGTAATTTGAGATATGAATTCATTACACGGCCTCTCATTGGCCGCGCGGCCGGAAGGCGGTGCAACAGCGCCGCCCGGCGGAAGGCGGCGGCGCGGCGGCGGCGCGGTCGCGACGCTTACCGTCGGTGTCACCACGCGTGGCTTCTGCGGGTTTTCGGTCGCGGGGCTTCGGCGCCTTCGTGTGCGGGGTCCCTGCGTGGAGCGCTGCGCGCCGTCGGCGTGGCCCGGCGGCGCGTCCACGTGAGCGGAGCGCGCGCCGGCATGGCGGGTTGCCCTCCTCACGGCGCAGGAAAAGTGTTCAAACTTGATCTGGAGATAAAAAGACGGGGATTAACGTGAGAATCCCACGACGTGAAGCGTGCGGGGTCACGGGTCAGCGGCCACGCACCTGGTCGGGATGGAAGGGGGGGGGGGGGGCGAGACGCACTGCGCGGACCGGAAGTAGATGCGCGTTTACCTTCTAAACGCCTCCGATCGCTTCGAATGCCAGCGCATTCCGCAAGCGCGCGGGCGTGCGTGTGTGCGCGTGTGTCAGTCAGTCACCACCTCGACCATCGCTCCACCAAATACTCGCGCGTGTGCGTGCGTGTATGTGTGTGTGTGTGTGTGTGTGTGTGTGTACCCCACCTCTGCGCGCCGTGCGTAAAACACCGATGTAGTGAATTATCGCTGTGTGACGTGCGTCTCGTTCAGCGCGCGCGTGTGTGCGTGTGTGTGTGTGCGTGTGTGTGTGTGTGTGTGATAAAAACAGCCTGTGGCTCCACGGCCAATATTCCCGTCACGCACCTCCCCTGTGCTCGCCTATGTAGGGCATGCAGCAGGTTGTGTGCGGGGGACTTGCGGGGGCTGGAGTTGGGGGGGTGTAAGCCCTCCACCCCGCCTCTGCTCCACTTTGCGAGCGGAGCAGTGTGTGTGTGTGTGTGTGTGTGTGTGTGTGCGCGCGACGGCGGAACCGGATCCCCTCAGCCGACAATCGGTGCCCGAATTCCGCATCAGACTCCACGCACACACACACACACACACACACACACACACACACACACACACACACACACACACACACACACACACATACACACACAGTCACACACACGCACTCACACGCCGGCGCGCGCACTCACCCCATTCCCGTGACACATCTCTCCAAGCGTCCAGGTGGAGATGACATCGCAGCCTGTTACTCCATCCGGGTACCCGCGGCAGGAGTGGGAACCCCCCCCACCACCACCCCGGTGGGGTTAATCCATGGATCCCCGCTCCATCCGTCGCCCCGCACCCGCACCCGCACCCCACGCACCACCCCCGGATGTTGAACGCACCCCGACGCGGATAAATCCACCTGCCCCCCCCACCCCACCCCCCCGCCTCCCTCTCTCCCCCCCCGGCTTGTATTCCTGTGGCCGCCGCGCAACGGCGGAGGGTCTGGGAGAAAGAAGGAGGAGGAGGAGGGGGGTAAAAAAAAAAAAAAAAAAAAAAGGAGCAGCGCGGCGCGGATCCGGGTCCGAAGCGAGCCGCGGGTTCGGGCTGGGACCCCCCGCAGGTCCGCCGCAGTGAGGGCTGCTGGACAGGTCCTCCTCCTGGACCTCCTCCGCGCTGATTCTTGGAGACTGGAGAGAGAGATGGGAGGAGGAGGAGGAGGAGGAGGAGGGATGGAGGGATGGAGGAGGAGGAGGAGGAGCGGGGGGGGATTCCGTCACAAATAACATCAAAACTCACGCACAAATCTGCGCGCACTCTCTCTCTCTCTCTCTCTCTCTCTCTCTCTCTCTCTCTCTCTCTCTCTCTCTCTCTCTTTCTCACCCTCCTCTTCCTTCCTGCGAATCGAGCGGACGGACAAGTTTTTTGCGGGTCGGCTGTTCAGCGCAGGGCCGGGAGGCGCGGCTCCGCGGCCCGGGAGGGGGAGGCGCTCTCCCCGCAGCCCGGCCGCCCACGCTCCGCCGGCGGGAGGTACTTACACATCAGCCCGCTTAATTAATGGAGGGGGGGGGGGCTTCATCTTCCCCCCCCCGTTTATAAAATATCAAAACACGCGTGGCGGGGCGCGACAACCCACGGTGATGCAGAAGAAGAAGAAGAAGAGGAAGAAGAAGAGGAAGAAGTCCATGCGGGTTCCGGGAAGACGAGGACGCGCCGCCGCTGATGGCATCACCTGGTGCCACCTTGCTGGAGGAAAAAAAAAAAAAAAAAACATGCGCACGGCCGTGAACGCGCTCTCTCTCTCTCTCTCTCTCTCTCTCTCTCTCTCTCTCTCTCTCTATCCGTGAGTGTGCGTGTGCGCGCGCTGTGACGACGGTCTCGGCGTCACCCCCCCCCCCCCCCGCGGCTGGCTGTGGGCGCGGATGAAAACGCGTCCACGCCCCCCCCATACCCACCACCTCCACTCCCACGACTGTGAACACCTGATCCCTTCCAAATAATAATAATAATAATAATAATCATAATACTAATAATAATAATAAAACTAATAATAAAAATAATAACGATGATAGTGATGGTGATGATGGTGTTTACCGCTGCTGATGCGTCATGCGCAAACGGCACACCATGACGGCTTGCAGAACCAGGGGATTTGAACGCAGCGGGGAGGGCGGAGGTCCTGGGGGAGCCGGCAGGCAACCTCCTCCCCACCTCCACCTCCACCTCCACCTCCAGCTCCACCTCCAGCTCCAGCTCCAGCTCCCCCGTCCTCCCCCGCTCCCCACGCAGCTCCCTCTGAGAGTTGCCCTGGAGTCCCGCGGCAGACAGATGGTTCGGCCGCCCGGCCATCACCGGCTCCACGCTCAGGATGGAGGGATGAGATTCGGGAACATGGCTTTCCCTCTTCCTCCTCCTCCTCCTCCATCCCTGGAATTAAAAAAAAAAAAAAAAACATCTCCACCTGTTGAGGTTTGCTCTCCTCCCCCGTCGGAGCCTCCGGGGCCGAGAATAAAAGAAACAGACGATTGCATAACATGGACATAAAAGAGAAGGAGAAGGACCGCACAAAGAGTGGATGTGCTGTACTTTTCTTTTCAGGAAAAAAGAAGAAGAAAAAGGAAAAATATAATAGCGCCGGCCGGCTTTGACAAACATCTCCCCTCGTCCTCCTGCTTTTAAGGAGGCGTTACGGTTCAGGCCCCCCCCCCGGGAGGCGGAGATGCTGCGCGAGGCCATTAACCCGGGACGAACCCGGTCTTAATCCGTGCTCAAAGTTGTCGCCGCGGAAAGAAAACCTGGCTTTCTCGCGCGTGGAAGCCGCCCTTGTTATTTCATCTCGCTCAAGGGCGCGCACGTCTGCCAGACCCCTCCGACCCCCCTCCCCGGAGTCACTTCTGGGACGTGACCTCGGCGGTTCGGCGTGTATCCACACTTGAGGACATCGCCCCGCCTCGATTAGTGTGCGCTCATCTGGTGCACGGCGCCGGGACAACACGGTGAGTCAGCCGCCTCGTCTGGAGCCACTCGTAGGTATTTAGGCCGCGGCGGGAGGAGGGGCGCCGAACATGTGTCCCTCTAATACAACTGATTCATAAGAGCCGGGCCTCATGCATCTTTAATTGGCCAGAAGAACACCGGCCATTCCCTCCAGGCGTGTCGTTCTGCTCCTCACCGGAAGCGCCGTCACGCCGAGATCGGGACGCGTTCGTCGTTTTTCTTGCGAGGCTTTCAGGAAGCGGGAATGAAAAGCTCGAAGAGATGAAGAAACGACAAGGTCGGCTTCACCAGGCCGTGATCTGATGAGGATCAGCACCTCCGAAGCCAAGGGCTCCGCCGCGGATCGGGGACGAGGTCCAGCACCGAGCGGAGGAGTTCCGGTATCTCGGCGTCTGCAGAGATGCCGACTCTGTACCGGTCTGTGGTGGTGAAGAGGGAGCTGAGCCAGAAGGACAAGCTCCCGGTTGACCGGTGGATCTTCGTTCCCGCCCTGATCTTAGTCACCAGCTGCAGGTGGCGACCCAAAGAACCACATCGCAGATAAAACCGTCCGAAATGAGTTTTCTCTGCAGGGTGAGAGGTCGGGCCGTCCGGGTGGACCTCGGTGGAGGGTCTCCGCTTAGGGAGGAGGCTCGAGCATCTGCTCAGGATGCCTCCTGGATGTCCATCTGGAAGGAGACCACGAGGGAAGACCTTGTCTCCAGGCTGGCCCTGGAACACCTGGAGGTCCCCCGAGAAGAGCCGGACCACGTGGCCTTGGAGAGGGAGGTCTGGGTCTCGCCGCTCCGGCTGCCGCCCCTGAGACCTGACTCCGGATAAGAGGTGGAAGATGGATGGATGGATAAATCGCAAGGTACGGAAAATGATAACACAAGCATCCGGCCGAAAAAAAAGTGACGCGGGCATTTTTTTTGTATCCATGGTAACTGACTTCAGTGTCACTGAAGTAGAGCCGCATATGGTCGGTAGATTTTCCGGACTACGCGCCTCTCCATTCATAAGCGGCGGCCCACTCTGCGTCTCCCGGGCTACTGGCTGCCAATCCGTGGACCAATGGCAGCGTCCCGCTCACTGTCGCCACAGCAAACGCTGAAGTCCTTCCAAGCAGCTCCGACGGTGACCCGAGACCAACCGTTGAGAAAAAAAAACCCAAACAGGCACATCGATGTATAATTAGCTAACGCTTCGTTTCCCGGGAGTGTGTGATGACACACGTCATATAGCGTTCATACCAACGGTCGGTGCAAAGCCTGATGCAGATCTTGGCTTTTCTAGATTTCCACGCTTGGATTCATCCTTTCGAGGGCTCTCCTTGGCAGAGATGTGTCCAACGGGAAGTTTTCCTTTGGGTTCGGCGCAGCTGGCATGGAGATCAGGTGACTCATCCGCAAACGGTTCATAAAAGAGAAGGTGACCCGGAGCTGGACCTCTGGAGATGTGCTCTGGTGTCTTTGGCTGAAGACCTTGTAGGTCCTGTGGGTCGCCTTGAGTCCACGACCCCTTTATCCAGAACATCGGCACTGGATTGGTCTGAGTTCTGGAGTCGAGGGAAATTGTAGGACGAATCATCTTGAACCCATTGTTCTTCTTCTCCTTTGGGCTACTCCCTTCAGACACAACCAATCATCTACCTCCACCTAGCCCTCTCCACTCACACCAACTAACATCCTGTCCGCTCTCCCTCCATCCATACACCTCCCCTCTGGTCTTCCTCTGGATCTCACCGTCCCTCCTCTGTCCATGTCCAAACCATCTCAGTCTGACTTTATCTCCAGAACCCACTGCTGCATTCTTCAAACTCTTCCCGATCTAGTTTCAGTGCCTTGGAGCAACATCCTGCAGAGGTAGCCCCGTGACCTTCTGGAGTAGCTTGTCCACAAACAGCGGACCCGGCCTCCGACAAGGTGTAGGTCCTCGGTTCTTGTCCACATGAATGGCAGGACCCAAGTTTTCCCAACAGAGCATCGGCCGCGACAGCTACACGTTGGCTGATCCAGTCGCTTCGCCATCATCTTGAGACCCTTGCAGAGGCTCTCAGATCCTCAGGCCACCCGTGTCTCCCTGCTCCCCGGTCACCAAGTGTGAGGACACATCATTCCTGCCCGGTGACGGGAGCTCACTGGAAGTAGATTATCTGATAGTCACCTCAGCTGTCATTGGCCAGAATGTCATGGCTGACCGGTGAAGACGACTTGAGAGACTCTTCCCTGACCAAGGAGGGCTGTCAGGGCTGCTGCCTTTTTCTAAAATGTAATTTTCCCGGACATACTGAGCAGTACTTTCACTGATATGACAGTCAACGTTCATGTTTCTCCCTTGGAAGCAGTGCCGGGGAGGTTGGTCTCCTGGGCCGCAGCTACCTCTTATTTTTAGCGTTATTGTTATTCCTTCTCTGTCGGCACAAAAAAACGCCCGATCAACATTTGCTGAGTTAAACATTTAACCATTTCGCTCAAAATGGGACAAAAGCTAATAAACTGCCAGCTGCGTGCCGGCAATTATTGTCATTAATCTCGCCGATGTCCTGGAGTTTGTCCCGCAGGGCCGGCGTCTCTGCCTCTGATCGGCACTTCTGTCCATCACGGGGGTCGTCGGGGGCGACTGTCGCTGATCGCATTTCTTCCGTCGGCCATTCAAGCCGCGGCCTCTTCGGACAGTCCTGGTCTCTGACGTCTCGTCGCTTTGCAGCCCCTGGCCATGTCGCCGCTAACGGACCCTGTCGTGCTGTGCTGGTGCTACTGGTGCTAATCCAATGGCTTCCCGCGCATCTTAATTTCTGGCAACACTTGCCAATCGTTGCCTCCGAGGGGACGGGTGTGTTGGGGTCGCAGAGGACTCAGGTGACCTGCCTCCATTCCCGCCAGGCTACCTCCCAACCTGCCCGGGCATCTGGGAGGGCACAAAGCAGGGAGCGTGAACCGGCCCTCGTCGCCCGTCTTGACGGATCCATCTGTCGGTCACTGATCCCACCCTCAAGCTTACAACGTTACGGCAGCTATTTGGAGATCCCGTGTTGGATTTGGGACGGTGATGTAACGAGAGGGGAGCAGATGGGAACAAGGAGAGAATATTTTCAGGAAGTCCCGGCGCAAGACTTGTCGATCCACGGGGGAAAAAAAGTCAATTATTCCCCAGGTCTTGGAGCGACCCGTCCGATTCGAACCCCCCGTTCATCCTCTAATGCTAACGTTTCATCCACAGCAACACGGTTAGCCGCCGTCCCGTTTAACTGCTTTTCATAAGAAATACCGCGGAGTTCATGCTTTCACTTCTGGGGCCTCATCTGACAATTAGTGGGACTTTGATTGACGCGTTCACAATAACGAAGAAGCCACAAAAGCGTGATTCACTCGCGATGTCTCTGCGTGGAAGTACGCCGGTCGGCGAAGCGGGTAGGTGGGCCGCCTTCATCCCAACGGCTGGAGGAAGAGGAGGACGAGGAGGAGGAGAGTCTGCAAGACAAATTTCTGTCCTTTATGAAATGATCTTGACACTTCACCCCCCTCCACCACCACCTCCACCACGCTGAAGCTCTTCAGAGGGAAGACATGGCGGCGGAGCTGCAGCGCACGGCTTTATATAGATTCAGGAAATGAATCACTCCATCAATATATGGCAACCGCCGCGGAAAAAAAACAGAAATGTATTCAAGACTCTTTATTTGGAACAGAACGAGGTGATAGCTGGCGTTTAGCGAGTTGGAGATATTCTCTCCCTCTCTCTCTCCTCTGTCTTCTTACTTTGTCTCGCTCCCTCGCTCTCTCGCCCACGGGGAGTGGGTGACCTGGAATGAGCTTCTCCCACAGACGGCGCCGCCGCCTCCATCCAGACAGGGGCAGCGGGCGGCGCCTCCCCTTCTCCGAGATGCCCGCCCCCGCCGGGATTTACCGCCGCCTCGGAAAATTGCTAATCAAACAAATTGATGGGCGATTACTTGCTGTCGCGATGCTGATCTCGGTGGAAAGTTCACGAGGGTGGGAGCCAAATCAATTAGCTCGGAAGCGATGCGCCGCTCCGTCTCCTCCGCTCGGCCACCGCGGCGATTATACTCGGGCTGATAAAAGGTCAGTCAACAGTTACATCACTCTTTGGGAGGAAAGACAAGGAGTCTTAATTGAAACCTGGACTCACGATTACCATCTGCGCCTTTTTCCGGTTGAAAAACGGCTCTCCGACGTGCGCTATTTGAGATCGAGACGGATTAGCCGACCCGAGCGGGCTGGCTGGCTAGCTAGCCGGCTAGCCTCTTGAATCTCCAGACCCTGACGGCGACCCGAGCAGGCTGGCTGGCCAGTTAGCCGGCGACCTGAGCGGGCTGGTTGGCTAGCAAGCGGGCGACCTGAGCAGGTGGCTGGCTAGCTGGCCGGCTAGCCTCTCGAAACTCCGGATCCCGACGGCGACCTGAGCAGGCCGGCTGGCTAGCTAGCCGGCTAGCCTCTCGAAACTCCGGATCCCGACGGCGCCTAGCAAGACGGCATTTCCATCGACCGACACCTGCTCGCTCCTCCTGCTCCACCATCTCTCCCTCCAGTAGCAACCATCTCCGACATCCAGCTCCAGCGCTCGCCTCCTCACAGCTCGGCTATGACACTCGGCCGCACACCGAAGACTTCTTCCCAATAATTGTCTGTATGTCCTGTGTCTTCTGTTTTTTTACTTGGGAAGCGTCTTTGAGTGCCATGAAAAGCGCTACACGAATCTTATGTATTATTATTATTATTATTATTATTATCGGCCTGACTCTTGGTTTGTGGAGCTTCCATCCATCCGTCCGTTCACCCGTCCATCTTCTGCTTCTTCCCCGGGGTCAGCAAAGGAAGCGCGGCGGATTCCCACTCGAGGCGTTCCCAGGTCGGCCTCCTGCTGAGGGTCGCGTCCAGCAGCCGCCCTGACCAGGTGGAACCTCCTCAGCAGGATCCTCTGCTTGCTGGAGGAGAAGCAGCTCGACTCCTCGGCCGATCTCCAAGGGAGAGTCCTGACACCTTCACGTCCATGAGAATGGAATACAAACATCAACAGCTCAGCACCGCTGCTTTCTGCAAAGAGCTCATCCGATCCAGACTGGCGGTGACCAATAAAAAAGGTTTTTTGGGAAAACGTCTTCTCCGGTGATAGATGAGGTTAGACAAGAATCTCCATGGAACATGATGTTTGCAGATGACATTGTGATCTGTAGTGAGAGCAGGGAACGGGTTGAGGAACATCTAGAGAGGTGGAGGTATGATCTGGAAAGGAGAGGAATGAAGGTTTGTCACGGCAAGACAGAATATATGTGTGTGAATGAGAGGAACTCGGGTGGAACGGTGAGGCTACAGGGAGTGGAGATCAAGAAGGTGCAGGATTTCAAGGTCTCAGGGTCAACAGTCCAGAGGGTAGGAAAGTGTGGAGAAGAGGTGAAGAAACTGGTTCAAGCAGGTTGGAACGGGTGGAGAAAAGTGTCAGGGGTGCGAAGAGATAGAAGAACATCAGCCAGAAGGAAAGGAAAGGTGGAGGAGACACTGGTGAGATGATGACAATGACCAGAAGACAGCAGGCAGAACTGGAGGTTGCAGAGATGAAGATACTGAGGTTCTCTTTGGGAGCGACCAGGACGGAGAGGATCAGGAATGAGTCCATCAGAGGGACGGCAGATGGTAGATGTTTTGGAGAGAAGGTCAGAGATGTTGGGTCATGGACGGAGGAGGGATGATGAATATATTGGTGGATGGATGCTGGATTGGAGGTCTATGGATGGACGTAGCAAGAGAGGATATGAAGGTAGTTGGTGTGAGAGAGGAGGATCCAGAGAAGAGGGTGAGATGGAGAAGGTGGATTCGTGGTTGAGATCCCTGAAGGGAAAAACCCAAAGGAGAAGAAGAAGAAGTCCTATCTGGTGACTGGTGAAAAGTGCACCGATCTCCGGGGTGAGCTTAGGAATTCCATATTTCCCTTTTGCATTTAGAAGAAAAAGTTGGAGAACTAAAAGTCATATTGTCCAACCCGAAGGTTGCATCCCAGCTGGATGTCTGGCATGAAGCAACACGTTCTCCTAGTTCTTCAAGCTCCTTCCCGGACACTCCCAGGCCGTCCCGTGCACAGAGCGTCCCATAAATTCTCAGGGTGAGTTTGGTTCCCGTCGCCAAGCCGCCGGTGCAGCCGAGGGTTTGGATGTCGGAGGCAGAAGCCAAATCAAACTAATTGGCCGAGTCGGCGGAACAATTTAAAAGAGCCGGACTCGAGGCTGTAACTTTTTATGGCCTTTCTATTATCGGCGTAGCCAGAAGGTGCATTAAATATCCCAGTGGCAATAACAAAACCCCAGGAAAGTGAGATTTAAGCATTATTAATTCACAGGCGAGCTGAAACCTCCTGGTAGAAGGAGACACCTCTGACCATTAAATGCAAGGCTGGGGTTTTGATTTAGAAGGTGTTTCAGAGGATCTTCAGGAGGCAGCAGCAGACATCTGCAGCTGGATCGCACCTCCACTGGAGGGGAGCCACGTTTGATTGACAGAACCTCGACGGATATCCAAACATCAGATAAGATCAACTTTATTTATCCCGAAGAAAATTGTTGTGCCAGAGTTTCAAGCAAAACATAACAATAATAGATAACAGTAGGAAGGAGGGAGAAGAAGAAATACAATAAAATATAAAGTGTCAAGGTTGAGGCTATCAAGTGTTTTAAGGTCTTAACTACAAAGATTTGAAGATTCCCTTCGGCTGAAGGAAGAGGAATTAAAAAGTCTGATAGCCTCAGGTAGGAAAGACCTCCTGGTGTTCACTGGAGCTCCTTGGTGGTTTCAGTCTACGACTGGAGGACCTCTGACAGGACGTCAGTGTCCATGCAGGAGGTGATGGACGTCCATGATGCTGAGGAGCATCTCTGACACCTGCACCACAGACTCCAGCTCCACTCCCAGGACAGATCCAGCTCTCCTGATGAGCTTGTTGAGTCTGTTAGCATCAGCTGTCTTGATCCTGCTGCCCAGCACACAACAGCGTAGAAGATGACGCTGGACACCAGCGAGTGGTCAAACATCTGCAGCATGGTCCTGCAGACCTTGAAAGATCCGAGCCTCCTGAGGAAGAACAGGCGGCTCTGACCCTTCTTGAAGATGGCGTTGGTGTTCAAGGTCCAGTCCAGTTTATTGTCCAAGTGGACACCCAGGTACTTGTAGGTGTCCACAATGTCCACTTCTACTCCTGATGGTGACGGTCAGGGCCCGAGCTTGGGATTTGAGGGATCTCGTCTACATTCGTGATCCTGCTGGAAGAATCATCGAATCACCGCCGATCCTTCTTACCCGTAAAATAAGAGGGTCGGGACCGAGAACGGCCGGCCGTTAAAGCTATCTCCAGGAAACTGCAATCCACTGTAAAAAAAAAGGGAGGTTTATTTCTCCAAGGAAATTAATTCAGGATTAAAAGGGGAAGGAAAAAAAATTACATGGGCCTTTGACTCTGAAAGAAACTTAAGACTAAGTGTTGAGACATTAAGTCAAATTAATCCCACACGGCCATTAACAACCAAAACAAACAAGGACAGAGGGAGTGGTAAGTCTGGAGGCGACGAGCCCGAGGAACCCGAGGAACCCGAGGAGGCCTCGCCCCTCAGATGAACATCAGGTCTTCGGCTGGAGCCGCCAGGTGAATCCAGTCCAGGTGACGAGGGCCGGGGGAGGAGGAAGCTCGGAGGCTCAGGCGAGGACTCGACTCAGTCAGAAGACGGAGGCTCTTCTCCACGTGGATCCAGGTATTGAACGTCCAGACCGACGGCGGGGGGGTGGAAGCGCTGTCTTTTCCAAGGCCTGCTGGGAGTGGAGATAAAGAAGGTGGGGGGTGAAGAGTGCTGAGGTCCACCAGAGGCAGGGTGGAGGAAACTGTCAGGTGAGATTGAAGAGCGTGGAGACGCTGAGAAGAAGAAGACGGGAGGCAGCAGAGGAGAAGATGTGGACGGAGAGGAGCAGGAAGGAGTCCGTCTGAGGGGCAGCACATGTTCTGGAGATGGTTTGGACGTGGACAGAGGAGGGATGGAGAAGATCTGGAGAGAAGATGCTGAGGTGGAAGCTGCCGGGCAGGAGGTCCAGGTGAAGACTGGAGAGGAGGTTCATGGACGGACGGGAAGAGGACAGGAAGTTAGCTGGTGCAAGAGGAGAGGGTCGGATGGAGGCAGATGATTGGCCGGGGGTCAGACGGAGGCAGATGATTGGCCGGGGGTCAGACGGAGGCAGATGATTGGCCGAGGGTCAGACGGAGGCAGATGATTGGCCGAGGGTCAGACGGAGGCAGATGATTGGTCGATGCCCCTGAAGTGAGGAGCTCAGAGGAAAAGATTACATTTGCAGAATGAATGGTTTAATATTCAAGCCTTTAAATTGTTTATAAATCTATAAATGAATGGCTCCAGCGGTAGACGGGTCTGCATTTAGAAACCACGTTCATGTTTGCAAGTGAACAAATGTCCCTCTATGAAGGTTCCTCCTAATTGGGTTCTCCTCAGATTCCTTGATGGATTCATTTTCCTTCTGTGGAACTCTGGTGGAGTCGAGGGCAAAAAGTATCCCGGATGAATCCTTTGCGGGAGTCGTGTTATTTCATGCGGTCTGTTGTCGGGACCACTTTGTGATTCCCGAAAAGGAAACCTCAGCCGTGCATCCGTTAGATCTCCGCGAGGAACGCTAATGGCGGGAGCTAAAACACTCACGCCGGCCTCTCGGAGGTGCCGTGGCTTTCTGTCGGCCGATGCTTCACGCTTCAGGAACACTTGTCTTTCACCGACAGCGGCCTGTTCTCAAACCGCCGCGGCGCCGATCGCGCCGTGAAGGCGCCGGTGACAACGCCGCGTTATAGATCGTCGTCGTGGCGGCGCAGCCGGGACAATAACAACACGGCATCGGTTTTGAGATCGGTCCGGTCGAGATCGATGGCGCCGGAGATTGGAAGTAAATGAAATATTTGGTATGCATACGTGTCTGCGCTCAGGACGCCACGTTGATGCTCATCATCTTGGTCAAGGCGGGAGTTGTAGGAGCCGCTCCTGACCTGCGCCGGTGCACTTCCTGTCGAAGGCCGGCTCTGGATGGAAATAATCCATAATAATCTCACGCCGCTCGTCGCTTGTCATCGGAAAAATCATTCGCAATTTTAGATCCATCCAGTGAGCGGCGGTCCGTATCCGAGGGGTTCAACCCCCACATCCTCAAAACTCATGATGCGTCCCCGAGGAGGTCGGGGAGCCGATCCCGGATGAGCCGCGTCAAAGCTATCAAAGGATCGGCCTCTTTGGAGCTGCAGCCAGAAGGTCATCTGTGTCTGTCGTGGTGGCAACCAGGATCACGGGGAGCAGAGCTTTGACCGGGGTAATTGCAATAAAGAACAGCCTCCGGCTCCCCGGGCTGGGTTTTCGTCTGGAATCGGGACCCCGGGGACTTTTCTTCAAACACAAGAGGACAAAGAATGAGGACTTTCATCCGATGAAGGCGCCATCTGAAACCATCTGCTGTAAAGGTCATCTGAAGCCACCGTCCAGACCCGGCAGGCTCTCTGAACGAGGCCCGCAACTCCAAAAGACAGTCTAATGACTCAAACTGCTTGATGGTGGTTCAGGGAAACCGTGGACAGGGATGTTCAAGGTGACCCATAAGAACATCTTGCAAAACCACCGCCTATGTCGTGATGGCTGTGGGCCACTGTCCGACATGAACCGGTCCCATTTTAGGAGACATTCTGTGGACCTCAGAGGAGCTCAACACTTTGCAGATGACGTTGTCCTGTTGGCCCCGGTGGACCATCAGCCTGTCAGACTAGCAAATCCAGCATGGCTTGATTTGTGACATCAGCTAAGAAAGGGCTCCGCTGAGGTGGAAACAGAGCTGAGACCAAGGCAATCCTCTTCATTTAGCAGATGAAGATGTCAAGGGTTCCCCAAAGCAGATCCACTTGGCCCATATGTGTGGAGTGTTCACCAGATGGTTCCGGCGTTTAGCATCAGCACCAGAATTAAATGTGCGTGGAACTCCGGGCAGCGGCGTGATGACTTTACAGACTTGATGGTGTTTCAGGGAAGCTTGGAGAGGGACACTCAAGGTAGCCTAAAGGAACATCTCGCAAACCTTTGGCCACATGTTGATGGCTCTGGACTGTAGGGGACATTGACTGATGTCCATTTTAAGAGACATTCTATGGACTTAGAGGGTTCGACACTTTGCAGATGATGTCGTCCCGTTGGCCCCAGTGGACGGTCAGACTGTCGGGCTTGCAAATCCAGGTCAAAAAGGCTCTCCTGCGGTGGAAACAGAGCTGAGACCAAGGCAATCCTCTTCATTTAGCAGGTGACGATGTCAAGGGTTCCCCAAAGCAGATCCGGATCGGGCGTTTAGCATCAGCACCAGAATTAAATGTGCATGGAACTCCGGCCAGCGGCGTGATGACTTTACAGACTTGATGGTGTTTCAGGGAAGCCGTGGAGAGGGACACTCAAGGTAGCCTAAAGGAACATCTCGCAAACCTCTGGCCACTGTAGGGGACATTGACTGACGTCCATTTTAGGAGACATTCTGTGCACTTAGAGGGTTCGACACTTTGCAGATGATGTCGTCCCGTTGGCCCCAGTGGACCTTCAGACTGTCGGGCTTGCAAATCCAGGTTGACTAGGCTCTCCTGCGGTGGAAACAGAGCTGAGATGAAGGCGAAGCTTTTCTTTCAGCCGGTGATTTACATTCCAGCCCTCACCTCTGGTCCCGGGCTTCACCCGTCAGTGCTGTCGTCAAAGGGTCCGACCCCTCCTGTGAGGAGCTTTTCCAGATGATTAGGCGTTGAGTATCAGCGGCGGAGGCTCGCCCCTGATTGACCGGTCAGCTTCCAGTAAATCAGCGTGTGACAAGAGAAGAGGAAATGAGCAGAATGGGGAACGAGCCGGCGGAGAAGGCGGGCAATAAAGAGGTTCTCGTTTTTCATCCCCTTATCTGATCATCCCGCAAAATACCACCGTCCATTGTGACACTTTATCAAACTCGTCTCCAAGCACTACAATTACCCGAAGGACTTGCGTGCCGGATGACTCCGAGCTGTCAGTGCGGACAAAGGCCAGACAACGCCACGCCGCGGTTAGGTTTCATCAGCAATTACTGTTGAATGTAGGTTTCGTATGTCTTTGTCCTCTGGCCCGCGCTTTCTGAGAGTCCCTGGACAAAAAAAAAAGCCGTTGAATTATCGCTGAAATTCTGCACATTCACCAAAAATGATAGACGTCTCAAGTAGCGGGAAATGACAAGTTTCAAGGCCAGAGGTCTCCATCTGCCGGCTCGGAAGCAGCGGTTGGCGCTCCGGAGGTCCGGCTTCCACCCAAGAACCTCAGCTTCCTGTGCGGGGTCTCCATGGTCCTCACCCAAAGCCCATTAAGGTTCATTGGAGACCCTAAATTGTCCAGAGGAGATGGCGAATAGTTGTATGTCTCTATATCTGGCCCTGTGATTGGTCCAGGATGAACCCTGCCCCTCATCCAGTCACCTCGGGTGTAGGCTCTGGAAGGAATGACTAGATCCTTGTCATCCAGGTCATGATAAAATCCTCTGGGAACCTTCTTGTCGTGGCCACTGGAAGCTTCAGCCCTCCTCCCAGAGGCTTCAAGTGAAGACATTGAAGTCCAGTCGCCACGAGAAGAAGATTCTGACAAGAATTGGACGAGTCGATCTGCACGGTGAGAGTTTACGTTTGTTTCTTGGTCTTCTCACCGGCGGCGGCGTCCCGTCATGCAAGCCTGATGGTTGATCTCACAGCCGAGCGGTTCCGCCTGCTTCGCGACGAAGGACACGGAGATACCTTCTCCGATGCTCGTTTCCTCTCCTGCTCCGGAGAGGAGACTGGATCCAATCCTCCTCTCGGTTGTTAACGCCGCTCGCGCTTCAAACGTCTCCTGTCAATATTACGGAGGACAATTAGTTGTGTAGATGTCAGACAAGTCGGCCTTCTGATGAAAGGAATTCTCCCAGGATGGTGTTAAACCGGTGTAACATCGTGATCGAGGAGGGCGCCAGACGCTTTCGCCCATCACATCAAGTCAGGTCGGATTTTATTGAGGCGCCGCCGAATGACAGCGGAGTTTCCTGATGAGGCGTTCCCTGCAGAGCAGGTCTGAGATGATCTTCACCAAGCAGACATTCGCCCAGGAGGAGGCGCTTGGAAAAGCACCGAACCTCGGACGGATCCCGGCTCGCCTTCTGCCTCGACCGCCCAGAGAGGAGGGAGAAAACCAGAGTGTGATGGAGACAGAGGTGCGTGAAGGTCGGGAGGAACCCATGATCTCATGCTGCGAATACCTGTAGCGCTAACAGCTACATGCTAATAGCCGGCATGATGCGGTGACAGCTCATGAAGGAAATAACGCAGGTGGACGCCCGGCCAGATGCTGCGGAGCATCAAGCCATCGAGCAGCTCTGGAGAAGATCTCCCTGACCAGAAGAAGCATGCGGGTGCCGTCGAACTCCGACAGAGGCGCCGAAGCCGTGACCTCCAGAGCCGTCTCCAGGAGATGAGGCGGGTAAGCAAGGAAAACACATCGACATCGCGCTCCCCTTTTTCAAATAACCATCAAAGCGATTGTTGCTGAACGGAGTTTGGTTCAGACGGACGTTCGGCTCCTCCTCCTTGGGTTTCTGCCGCCGTGACCCGGCAGGCTTCTGGCTCCGTCCTCCCAGGAGGTCCCTTTCTGTCGACGCCACCGCTGTCAGCCTCAAGTAAGTTGGAGTCACGAGACAAAAGCCTCGTAGCTCTGACTTGGTCAGGACTTGGACTTTATGATGATCGCATGCGATAAAGAAGTCAGTCACCCATCAGCTGCCGGCCCCACTTTTATGCATGAAAATGTTTGAGGTGCCGGGGATTCAAATATTAACATTTTTTCTCAGTTCACAGTATTTTGTCTGAGTACGTTGGTTAGCGCTCCCGCCTCACGGCACAAAGGACCCTGTTTGGATTCAGACCAGAACCTTTCTACGTGGACTCTCCGTGTTCTCGTCATGTCTCAGACCCTTCCTGACCCAACAGTCGGCACAGCTATTGGTTCAGGCCATGCTCGCCTCCCGCCTGGACTACTGCGATTCCCTCCTAGCTGGACGACCTGCAGATGGTACAGAATGCTGCAGCACGGTTGGTATTCACTCAACCCAAAAGGGCTCATGTTTCACCTCTGTTCATCCAGTAGCTGCCAGGATCAAGAACCAGGTCCTGACCCTGGCCTTCAAAACCACCTCAGGAACAGGTCCAGCATATCTGAACCAAATGATAAGACCTTATGTTCCCGGCAGAGAGCTGCGTTCCTCTAATACAAACCTACTAGCAGTACCTTCTGCTCGCTCTAAGCGATCTCAGGCAAAACTGTTCTCAGTTCTACTACCTCAGTGGTGGAACAAACTTCCGGAAGCAACAAGACCAGCATCATCTCTCTCAACCTTCAAGAAACAGGTAAAAACTTTTCTCTTTCAGGACTTTTTACTGCGCTGATGCCCCAGATCAGGTTAGGCACCAAGTTAGGCTATGCAGTGTGTGTGTGTGTGTGTGTGTGTGTATGTTTGTGTATGTCTTTGTCAAAAAAAAAAAAAAACTCACTAACCCCAGCTTATATTTCCTGTGCATCTTGTATTTGCAAGTGTTATTTGCAGTCCTTATGTCCTCTATTGTAAGTCACTTTGGATAAAAGCGTCTGCCAAATGTAATGTAATGTAATGTAATGTAATGTAATGTAATGTAATGTAATGTCTGCGTGAGATTCTCCGGATGAGCGTCCAAAGATGGATGGATGAATATGGATCCACCATCATGTAGAGCCCTGGGCTCGTTTCCCCGCTTCTGGACGCTCCCGTCTGGGGATGATGGTAGACAGAGACGTAGATCCAGCCTGGTCTTGTTTTGCCGGCTGTCTCTGCAGAAAACCCTGCATCGCAACGATATGGTGTTGGAAAGGGAAGAAGGGCTTTCAGAGCTTCTGTTTCCATGTCGGGAGATTCTGCTTTGACTTTGTCTGCATGTGGTGAAGAGGCTTCATCATCGCTTCATTAGCTCGCCGTTCACCGTAAATGATGCTAACGGGCGCGGAGCTCGTGCACCACCTGCTGCGATGAACCCCTAACTTGGGTAGGAATCTCCCTACTTTCTTTTAAACGCAGCTTTCTTTTTCACGGAAGTCTGAGACACTTCCGCCGTCTCGTCGTTTGCTTGTTTCCTCCCAAAAAAAGCTCTCTGACGACTTTCTGGCTGGTTTTTCTCAAAGGCTAGCTGGTGCTAGCTGAGGGGTGAGATGGTGCCACAGAGTGAAGGAGATCCAGAGGGGAAAATGAAAAAGACTATCATTTGCACCAGGAGAGATTTTCTTTGCGGACAAAATGATAGCGGTCCAGGGACGGGGGATCGGGGACCCCTAATCTACAGGGGAGATTGGGGTCCCCCACTGGGGTGGAGCCCATCCTGGCTGTCATTGGACGGGAGGCGGGTTGAACCAGACCAATCACAGCGCTGCATATAGAGGACTGTCTCAGAAAATTAGAATATTGTGATAAAGTTCTTTATCCTCTGTAATGCAATTACAGAAACAAAAATGTCATACATTCTGGATTCATTACAAATCATGTGAAATATTGCAAGTCTTTTATTATTTTGATATTGCTGATTATGGCTTAATATCATGAAAACGTAATTTATGTTTTTTTAATTGCATTACAGAAGGTAAAGAACTTTATCACAATATTCTTATTTTCTGAGACAGTCCTGTATATCCACACGTCTGGACAATGTGGGGTCTCCACTGAACCTCCTTGAGGAACCCCATTCAGACATGGGGTGACCATAGAGACTCCACCCAGAGAAGCAGGGACCTTCTGGCTGTGAGGAGGAGACCTTTCTTCACCGCTGGCTGAAGAAAGAATTTGATGCCCAAGTTCTGCTGTTTTTTCCTTCTCCAACACAGCGTTTGGTTCCTACCAGACCAGGTTAGAACCTCCACTGCTTGGATATCAATACATTTTTGCTCCGGCGTCCTTTAATCAAGACTTTGTGTCAATCCATCTATTGACACATGGAGCCATCCATCTTCTCCAGCCCACCAGCTCCTCACCAACACCACCATCTCCATCAATCCACCCATGGAAGGTCTTCTCTCAGCTGCATCCCGACCTCCTGCGCCCACGCCAACCGTCTCAGCCACGCCCAGGTCCCACCTGTGAAGATCTGAGAAGAAGACCTTCTCCAGGAGTCATCCAAACACCTGCAACACACACACACACACACACACACACACACACACAAGGTCCTACGAGGAGTTTCTTCCATTCTCCTCCTGACCCGCCGCTCCTCCGAGCAGCTGTCTCGGCTCCAGGCTGCGTCAGGAGAAGCGCTAATGCCGACCGATCCGCGGGCTAATCTGTTCCCTGCTGTCGAGCCGGAGGAGCCTCGCTAGATCCATCCATCACACCTCCACGCCGCCTTTTATGGCCCACTCGTATTAAGAATCCCTGATCCGGAGTACCTGCGAGGCTTGTAGGACGTTCATCATGTTGCCACCGGAGTCCCGTGGAAGCGAAGCCTTCTGCTTCCTGTTTGCTTGTGTGTCCGTCCCTGGAGGCTGGTGGAGTCGCCCTCATGTCTCAGAGATGGGCAGGGATTCTGGGACGTCAGTACAGTTACAGCTGCTCCTTGGGCTTTATAGCCTGGACATGTTTTTGGTTAAGAAGGGATGAGGTCTGGTAGGAGCTCCTGGTTGCAGTTCCCAGAGCAGAGGTTCATGGCTGGCGAGGCACTGCCTTCGTCACAGTCGGACTTACAGAATCGGAAAAATCACGAGCATCCTCCATCGTGAGGCAGGAGGATTGCGTGCCTCACCTTGTGGCTCTTGGAAGCCGTTTTCTGATCGCTCAGCGCAAGAAACCAGTAACAAACATGCAGTTGTTGACACATTGGAAATGTAGTTCATCTTGTAAAAGTGTTTAAACATTTTAATAGAGGCGGCAATCCGGTCTTACAGCAGAGCGTGCCAGTCAGCCGTCATTGCTCAATCTACGTTGAGGCTTGACGGTCAGCTGCCTCACCGCACGTCTCTTCTCTGTATTTGAACAGTAAATGTGAAAATCCGGACATTTTGAATGAGAAATAACTGGTGAAGTGAAATGGAAAAATCCATTTATAATGCAAATCATTGATAAATAAAACCATTTCATTCATTTTTTTTTTTTAATTTTACATCTTTTTCTTTCCAAGATTGGCAAGTGAGGCACAACCTCTCCTGCCTCCCCTGGCTGCCTTCAAGGATGAGCGATCAGCTCCAAACGCCTGAACGTCCCTTTGGGGACTCTGGTGAAGAATCCACCGCTGACCTCGTCACATCTTCTAGCTTTGAGGCTTTAAGGGCGTAGCTGTCGTCACGCCGCCGACCAAACGCTACCGCGGCCCTGCGGTGGATCCAGGGTGAACCCGCCTCTCGACCAATCACGGCTGGCTTTGGCTCAGTGGTACAGATAATTCACAGATGAATGAGTGAATGAACAAACCAAAAAAATACTAGTTTGCCTGTAAATACTACTCGCAGGTCATTGTTTGGAGAAAACACAGAAATCTGGCAGAACAGCAGATCTGACCTTTACGTTTCTAAGGATTCTTAAGACATTTTCAGAAATATCTTTCTAACACGTCTGTCGGTGCTTTTCACAGATATTTGTGTATTTAGATGTATTTATGTGTGTTTACATGTAGTCGTAGGAACACCACTGGATCGCATTTTTACAAATTATGTAATAGAATATTCCAATACTGCCTTACATAACGCCAAATATTGACAGCATTCTCGTGCACTGATTTATTTGGCCCGGCTTCAGAAAATATACCGACGGCCGACATGATGAAGGTGAAAGCGAGCGTTCAAAGTGGACGAGGACACCGAGGGAAATCGATTTCGCGGTCCTGACATTGGCCGGGGAAAGCGGCGGCGGCGGCGGCGGCGGCGGCATGCGAGACCTGTTTACCCCAAAAACACAGCGAATTTGCATCCCGGGTGAAGTCTCTTTACGTGGCTGGTTCAGGGAGGGGCTAAAAATAGCACAATGCAGCCAAAGGCTTGAATCTTTTTTTTTCTTTTTTTAAAAATCCGTGGAGGTCTCAGACCTTCTCTGCACAGAAGGGCTCGTATCAAAACCCCGTTTGTTCATTTGGGTGTTTTTCTTGTCGTTTTTCTCGGTCACCAGACGGAGACAAGGTCATCTGGGTCATGAGTGAATCCGGATCAGACGCAGCGCTTTGCGGCTCGGCGCTCCTTCCTCTGTGGAAGGGCGCCATCTGGCGGCCAGCGGGGGAAGCGCACATTGCGGAGGCCGTCGGTTCTCGTCGAAGCTCTCGCCTTCATCTGTTCCGCTCCATTTACCCGCCTCAGCCATCCCTGACACCTCCATCCCTCCATCCCTCCATCCCTCCATCCTCCATCCTCCATCCTTCCATGCTGGCTGCAAAGACCTGTTCATTTTCAGATCACTGATATGTGATCAATACATCATAAAAGGGGCGCGCGGCAAAGTCAATAACTTATTTCAACTCAGAATATCAACGAACGTCGTGGTCCAACCCCCCAGGAGAAGCTGAGACCGTGCTGTCAACGCGTGAGGTTCAAAAAAGAAATCGATCTTTCAACGGGACGCCGATGATGTGAGTGACAGGTGTCAATCATCCGGTTGGTATGTTTAACTTCAGGTGGAGACGAGTTGGGCTTCCGGTGCAGGTCCTCCTGCTCCTGCTGGAGAACCCAGAAGGTCCCACATGGTGGCTCCTTCTCAGGACCGGATGCGGAGCAATGAAGCCTTGGAGAAACATCTCACTGCTGATTCTACAAGACTGGAGGAACCTTCTGCTGGGAGTCCTTCACTTCATCTGGACTGAGGCTCAGGTAGGTGTGTGTGTGTGTGTGTGTGTGTGTGTGTGTGTGTGTGTGTGTGTGTGTGTGTGTGTGTCTGGATGGACCTCAACTGGGCTTTGGTCGTGTGGAAGACCTCTTCTGTTCTGTCCAGGTCCTCCAGTCTGATACAGAGATCTTCTCTGACTCCTTCTTCTCTTTTCCACACCTTCAAAATAAGGACTTCGTCTTCATGACGACTTCGCCGACGTCCTCCGGAGCTCCAGAGCTTTACTCATGGACGTCGTGTTGACGTTCCACACACTCAACCTTTAACCATTTAGTGCTGCAGGTGTAATTCTGGTCCACTAGATAGCAGCAGTTTGCTGTGTGCATGTGTGTGTGTGTGTGTGTGTGTGTGTGTGTGTGTGTGTGCGTGCGTCCTGACATCACATGGACCTTTTAAGGTCACAAAGCTCTCTTGAATCTGAACCACCTGCCTCTGGAAGAAGGTGTCCAGGAGCAGGTCTGGAGGAAGGTCAAGCCATGTCCCTCACACCATCTTGGTGGTGAGTCTTGGTGTCCTCCATCTTCTCCGCTGGAGAAGCAGGACCACCCGCCATCTGGGACAGCTCGGGCAGGAGCTTCTCAGGAGCTTCCCACATCTTCATTCTTCATTCCCCTTCAGAAGCGGATGTACATTTAAAGCCAAACCATAGGAAAACACACCCCACACCCATATATATATATGTGTGTGTGTGTGTGTGCATGGAGAGCAAAAGATCAGGATCTGGCAACCCAACACCGGCGTCCTGCGGCGAGCAGATCCGGCAATCTGACCCCGTCCCCGCGGACCGGGAATCATTTGCTTGATGGGACTAATAATCACAGACTGTCACCGATCCTCCGCCGGGCGCTGGAGAGCGTCGGCCCGCTGCCACCGATACCCCGGGAGAAGACGTCATCCCGCGGATCCGTGGAAGGAGACGCTCCGGAGGGGAAGGCGGCGACCCGGAGGAAGTCCCGGGAAGCGTCCTCGCCGCAGGACGCCGGACGTCGGTCGTGTCTGGACACGCGTGTGACGTGACGGTATCTCGGTGGCGGGCGATCAAGCTTATCTTCTACATCCCATGTCTCTTTCTCTTTCTCTCTCTCTCTTTCGCTCTCGACCTTCTGTATTATTTATGCCCCGCCCCCTCGGCAGCGCCGCGCTCTCCAGTTTCACCTGTGGAGCCGGATGACAAATTAAGACTCCTTCTACAAGGAACTCCTCTAATGCAACACACACACACACACGCATCTGCCCCCTCACCTTTCAGACAACACACACTCGCGGTCACAAACTCCGAGGAGGGCGGCGTGTTGAGTGAGGCAATGTTGTGTTGAGCGACGGAAGAAGCGGCGGGTCTGGAGCCGAGCCCGACCCCGACGCTCCAAACATCTTCTCCGAGAGGAGAAGTCGGGCGACGACGGCGGCGACGGCGAGGATCCCGGCCAATAGCACGCCTCCGCCTCCCGGCCCGCCGCCGCCGAGTGTGGAGGCGACCGTGGCAGGAAGGCGTCTGCAGGAAAGACCCTGGTAACTGAAGGTCTCGCGGAGAGGGAGGAGGACCAAGAGGGCGCAGGAGGTGAAGCTGTGTGTGTGTGTGTGTGTGTGTGTGTGTGTCAGATGATGTACTTTGGGTTGTATCCACTTTTGCAGAAAGCCAGTACCGCAGGGATTATCCATGTAGAAATGACTAAAACCAACAGGGAAAATCTGCGGGAGAGTTCACAGCGAGGTTATTCTCTCCAGCCCGGCGTGAAGCCGCAGGATGAGCCTGGAAGGAGGTTCTCCGTTTCTACCTGACGCTAACATCTCCTCACTCCTTCAGGGAGTTCTCTCCACCCCTTATACGAAGAAAAATATCCCTTTAAAATCATCTTCTCCTGATCCTGGTTCTGCTAAAGTCTGGATTTCTGATCCAAAGCGATGTTTAGTCGGACCTGAAGAATAACGGCGCTGATAAATCTGCACATCTGGGACGCCGTCAGTCAGATAACAACATCTACTGGATCGCTCCAGCTGTACACAATAATAAGGCCTGTGTGTGTGTGTGTGTGTGTGTGTGTGTGTGTGTGTGTGCTATTAATGCAACGTATGTATGCATGTGTTTCGGAGTGTTAATACTATACATGTGCTCCATGTGTGGATGCAAGCATGGATCTTCTTCTTCTCCTTTGGGTTTTCCTCTTCAGGGTCTCCACAGCCAATCCACCTTCTCCATCTCACCTTCTTCTCTGGATCCTCCTCTCTCACACCGACTACCTTCATATCCTCTCTCATCATGTCCATCCATCTTCCTCTCGACCTCCCATTCCAGCATCAGTCTACTAATATATCCACTCTCCCTCTTCTGTCCATGACCCAACCATCTCTGACCTTCTCTCCAAAACATCTACCATGTTCCATCTCTCTGATGGACTCATTCCTGATCCTCTCCATCCTGGTCGCTCCCAACGAGAACCTCAACATCTTCATCTCTGCCACCTCCAGCTCCGCCTCCTGTCTTCTGGTCATTGTCAGTGTTTGTCGATCATCTCACCAGTGTCTCCTCCACCTTTCCTTTCCTTCTGGCTGATGTTCTTCTATCTCTTCATCCCCCAACACTTTTCTCCACCCATTCCAACCTGCTTGAACCCGTCTCTTCACCTGTTCTCCACACTCTCCTACATTCTGGACTGTTGACCCTAAGACCTTGAAATCCTGCACCTTCTTGATCTCCACTCCCTGTGGCCTCACCTCTGATCCACGCAGATATATTCTGTCTTCATTCCTCTCCTTTCCAGAGCATACCTCCACCTCTCTAGATGTTCCTCCACCTGTTCCCTGCTCTCAGGTACATCACAATGTCGTCTGCAAACATCACGTTCCATGGAGATTCCTGTCTTACCTCATCTGTCTCTGTCCAAAAACACCTTTTTTGATAAATTCTGCCTTGCTGTGACTAATCTATGTACTGTATGTATCCATGTATGTATATACATGTATGTGTGTATGCATATACTATGTATTTACTGCATGTATGTACGCATGTATAGTATGTATTGTATGTACTGACAGTAACAGGCTGAAGTTGTGCTGGAATTATTTACATCCACGTTTTCAAACCTTCTGAACAGACCTGGAGATCTTAGAGGCGAGATGGAGATGAAAAGGACAATTTCAGGCAACGAGAACCCATAGTTCAACGTTCTGGCAAATGTTGGCAAAACTCGGCGCCGGATAGAATATCTGTAAAACCAATGACGCAGTGTTTCTCTCGGCAGACTTCATGGGGACCCGGTTTGGTCGTTGCAGAGCAGCTTCGGTCAGGAGGACGCGTCCTCGCGCGGGTTCTGAAACGGCTAACGGCGGCCGGGCAGCTTCGCACGAGCGTTCCTGAGCTGGGAAATCTTCTGAAGGTTGAACCCCACATCATACTTCCTTGAAATAACAAAGGAATCTTCTTCAACACCTCGATGTCTGTGTTTCAGAGCATTCCGTCCTGAAGCGAGGGCATGCTGTGGTCCTAGCGACTCGTCGACATGCCCGGCAAGAAGGACACCAAGAAGGACGCCAAGAAGGACGCCAAGAAGGGAGGGAAACCCGAACCGGAGAAAACCAAAGAGGAGGAGAAGAAAGGGAAGGATAACAAAAAGGGAGGCAAGGATGAGAAGAAGGCCGCCAAGGAGGACAAGAAAGCAGGGAAGGACGAAAAGAAAGGCGGGAAGGATGATAAGAAGGGAGGGAAGAAGGGAAAGGAGGAACCGTCCAAAGGGAAAGATGCTGGAAAGAAAGGGAAGGACAAGGGGAAGGGAAAGAAGGTGGAATCAGAAGAAGAGGAGGAGGACCTGCTGAGCGACGAGGAGCAGGACGAGGAGTTCGACGAGGAGTTCGACGAAGAAGGCGAGGAGGAAGAAGAGGAGGTGGACAGGAGAGGGAGAGGCCGAGGCGGCAGAGGAGACAAGGGAAGGAGAGGGAGGAAGTCCGGACGCTACGAGGACTCCGAAGAGGACGAGGAGGACGTTGAGGAGGACTACTACGACGATGAGGACGAAGAGGAGGACTACGGCAGGCCCCAGAAGAAACACGGCCACCACCACGACAAGGAGAGGAGGTCCGACGCCGACGCGAAGAAGAAGAAGAAGAAGAAAGAGGAGGGTCCTCAGCCTCCGGTAAAAGAAATCCCGGTGAAGGGTCTGAAGTACATGACCAAGATGTTCATGAAGTTTGCCGGCTTCAAGAGAAGGCGAACCAGTCGGAAGAAGCTGAAGAGCACGTCGCGCTTGTTTCTGGGCTTGGGGAAGAGAAAGTTCAGACTGGCCAGGAAGAAGCGCCGCAGGTCGATACTGAAGAACACCTCCAGGTTCATGATGAGGTTCAAGGCCGGCAAGAAGAAAAAAAAGGACAAGGAGAAGGCGGCGGGCGACGGCGAGAAGAAGTACACCTACATGCTGCTTCGCCTGGGAGGAAACTCACCCGAGAAGAAGGGGGGCTTCTTCAAAGGCTTGCTGAAGAAGAAGGACGGCGACGGCCCCGCCGACGACTTCAAGAACAGAAGTTTGCTTCTGGGTAAGGTCGCGGCGGCGACTAATTGGCTGACTAAACGTTTCCTCTCCAGTAAAACGCGAGGTAACGCCGGACGCCACGGCTGGGGAGGCCGAAGACAGCGAGCCAGCGCCAGGAGGAATCTCCACGGATACCACAATGATGGTTACGATCACGTAGACGAGGCTTACGGATACGACCAGCCGCCATCGGTCCACCACAACGGCTACGGAACCTCTGCCGACGGCTACGGGAGGTACGGAGACGAAGCGTACGGAGGTCAGGACCAGCTGGGTTACTACCACGACGGGGCGGCGGGGGGAGACTTCCAGGACCCGGGCTACTACGAAGACGAAGGGATCTACGATCCAAGTGCAGAATATTACGACGATGGTCTTTACGACGAGGGCGCGCAGGACTACTCGGACCCCTACTTTGCCGGCCAAGGGTATTATGACGGCCAGGCGGCTGACTACTATGGCTACCAACAACAACAACAGGTGATGGAGATGTACGGCGAGGAGGGTTTGGACCACTACACGCTAATGGGTGAAGACCACGTGTATCAGGGAGAGTTCGATGGATACGTCGACCCTCAAATGCAGGTTTATCATGATGATAACGGTCAAGCGGTTTACTACGCCGACCCACAGGTGGCCTTTTACGACAACGGACAGGAGGGTTATTATGTCGGTCCGTATGCCGCAATGGGAGTTCCTGGATTTCCACGGGACTATCAGGCCACCTACACCGAAGCCGCAACGCCCTACCAGGACTACAGCTCCCTGCCAGCCGTCGGGTTACCGCCTGGAGGCCAGCAGGCCTTTGGCTTCGGCGAGCGAGGGACGGAGGTACAGGGCTTGTACGAAGACCAGATGGATCACTACGGGGAGGACGCCGGTGGACTTCAAGGAGGGGACATGGCATTCAGACTCCCCAGACCTCAAGTGCGCCTCTTTGGGAAGGAACGTCTGGACGTGACAATGCCCCATCCCCCTACGTTGCCTCCCGACCCCGAGTTTGAAGACATGTCAGAAATCCAGTATGAAGACCAGTCACCCCTCGCGCCGGGTCAACCCGCCTCCACGCCGTACCAGCAGCCGATGGCCGTCCCACAACATCTGCTGATGTCCCCCGAGGAGCAAATGATGGTGTCCGACCCACAGCAAACCCAGCCGTCGCTTCAAGACCAAATGAGACCCCCGATGATGATGATGATGATGGCGTCACCACAGCAACAGCTGCTACAGCAAAACTTGCCTCCGCAAGCGATGCCGCCTCAGATGATGTCACCGCAGCCCGTCCTGCCCTCGCAGCAGAGGATGATGTTACCACAGCAACACGTGATGCCTCCCCAGGGTATGTCGCCGCAGCAGATGATGTCACCGGAGGAGCTGATGATGTCACGGCAGATGATGATGTCACCTGAGCAGCAGATGCTGGCCCCGCAGATGATGTCACCGCAGGTAATTCTCAATTTCTTTTCGAATAAATCCAAACTTTTAAAAGGTCTACCAATGGTCGAGTTCAGGGGTCGGCAACCCGCGGCTCCGAGCGGCAGGGGAAAATAAATTATAAATATTTAACTGAAGTGTATTTCATTTGTGTTCATTCCTTTTTTTAACTTTTAGTTCTAAGTTGGGAGATTTTGGTGATCTTGAAATATTATATAAAATTATATTTATTATTTTTCGCCGCTCAAAATAACGTCACACTGGCGGAAGCCGGCAAAGTCCCGATTTGCAGATGCTGTGCGCAGAAGTTCAGGGGCAGAAGTCCCATAAACCAGGTAAAATAAATATTTATGAAGATATTTTGCAAATATTTATTTTTTATTGTTTACTGACACAGTGATTTTTTCCCGATTTGTTTTTAAAATTCAGCTCAAGGTTCCGCTACACGCTCTGAAAGCTCAAAATGGGTTCATTACATAAATAAAATTTAATTTTCTCTGTAATACTTTGTGAATTTCAGAAGCAACTCACTTCACACTTGTTTATACAAAGTGTAAAGGTAATAAAAAGCAATATATGCAGCGGTACCTTTATTTCAGACGTCAAAAAGTAATTGCGGCTCCCGGTGTTTTCTCTTCCGAGGAAACCGGGTCCAAATGTCTCTTTGGGTGTTTCGGGTTGCCGACCCCTGGTCTGGGAAAGAGGCCTCCTCGCTGCAGAGGCAGGATTCTCCTCTGGGAGTCTTTCTATCACAGCAGAAAGAAAAAAAGAAAAAAAAAAAACGAATAATTGATTGCGTTACTGTTGACGCTCGCCCAGAATCTATACATTCGCAGCCACGTAGAACGAGGAGGCCGCCGAATTCAATTTTTGTTGACTAGTAAAAGTTATTTGTTGTGCACGGCCGTCCGGGGGCGACTCCGCCGCCGGGCGGCTGTTAGAAGAGGCGTGAGATAACAATTACCAGAGTACATCATTGCACTTCTAATATGATGAACATTTTTTATCGATGTAATATGATGAAACCGGCTGCATTCTGAGTTACGGCAGCATCCTCGCAACAACAACAAGTCAGACGGAAACCAGGCTGAGGAAAAACGGTCGGCTCTGGTGGAAGGGACGTTCCAAACAGGCGATTTAACAAGCCGGGATTTTTTTTCGCCGCGAGCCCGGCGAGTTTAACGAGACGCTCTCCTTTGCATTTACATTTTCTGTGTTTTCCCAGCAGCCGATGATGACGGATCCCGTGATGATGTCACAACAAGGGTTCAGCCCGCCGTCGGTCCCCACGCCGACCGCCGTGATCATTAAACAAGCCAACACGTCTCCCGTGGCCGGCCGACGGACGCGGCTTTCTCCGACTCCGTCCCATCGATCGGTCGCGGTTCCGTCTCCTCAGGCGCAGCGGCGTTCCCCCGCCATGGCGCCCCACGTACCCTTACCCGTGCGGCCGCACACGCAAAGCTTTTCCCCGCAACCGTCCATTCGGGGTGGTTTCATCAACCCCCAAAGACCCCCTTCGGTCACGTCGAGGCCGATCTCGCCCCGTCCTTCCCCGATGGCGTCCCCGCTCGCCCGCCGTGGAGCTCCGCCTCAGAGGTCGCAGTCTCCGCTGGCTCGGGGACCCTCGCCGTCTTTGTCAGCCCACGCCTCCGCGATGCAACGTAGTCCTCCATCCTCGCCGAGAGCCTCGATAAGACGGCGGTCTCCTCCTTCCTCGCTCGGTGCGTCCGCGAGGCGCCAAAGTCCTCCCCAGTCTCCCGCTCTGGTCCACAGTCCATTTGGTGGAAGGAAACCGCAAAGAGCGCCCTCTGTTGGCGGCGTATCCCCCCCTCTTTCCCGTCAACCCAGCAGAAGACGGTCTCCTTCGCCTCCGCCGTCTCGTCGTAGTTTGTCGCCTCGTCCCGCCAGGTCGTCTCCCACTCTGTCCCGCCGCTCCACTCGGTTGCTCAGGGATCCCACGCCCTTGACCAGGCCCGGGATGGGAGGAAATGTTCCTTTAGGTACGGTGAGGCCGTCCCCGATGGGTCTCCGCGGGCGTCCAGTTCCACCACCTACCCAAAATGTGCGCCCCTTTCGCGCCTCCTCCATAGGAAGCAATCGGTCTTCCGTCCTCACGGTGGACTCGTCCCTCAACTCGTCTCCTTTCCAGTCACCTCCCGTGATCCACCGCGGTGCCTTTGGGAGGAGAGAATCCGGTCGCTTTCCCCCCCGCCCGGTGGCTCGAGGACGTCCGCTCATGGCCCGGAATTCCATGAGAAGTATGTCTCTCGCCTCACCGCAGCTTTCCCTGAAGCAAATGGCCTCCCCGAGATTCTCCCCTCGACTTTCCCATCCGTCCTCGCCGCATTTGCCCCCTCAAAGGCCTCATGGGCCGCCGCCCTTTGCTGATCCCTACGCAAATCAGGCGCCGCTTGTCGCTCCTTCGTCTCCGATGTTATCCGGTGCTTTGCAGAACCAGGCCGTCAGGCAAGCCTCGTTTTCTTCCCCCCTCGGCCCGCAGGCCGCCCAGCTAGTTGGTATGGACGACATGAGCGCCGAGTTCGCGGACTCGTATGCTCCTCCGTCCCCGTCGCTCTCCGCCGCCATGCAAAACCAGGCTGTTCGGGATGCATCCTATGTGTCTCCTCTGCAAAGGCCGCAGTCCCCGTATGCTGCGTCCGTGCCCTCGTCTCCAAGACTCTCTGGAGCCATGACACATGCTCAGGCTCTAAGCGGAGTAGCTTCTTACCAGACTCCACAGCTCCGCTCCCCATACGGACCGACCGCCGTTACTCCGTATGACTACATCTCTGAGCCCGGTCCTGCACCGCTGCTCTATGAGGCTTTGCAAAACCGGTCGGATTTGCAAAACGTTTCCTCTCTCGGATCCCCAATGATGCCTCGCCGTGACCCGTACGCGCCGTCCGGGCCGAAGGTCCACTACGCGCTGCAGCAGAACCCAGATCTCCGCCATGCATCTTATCAGACTCCTTTGCAACTCAGACGGTCCCCATATGGAACCCCGTCTTCATCCCCGATGCTGACGAGTGCGATGCAGAATCAGCAGTTGATGCAGGCGTCGTACCGGCTTCCCAACGGGACGCTGACCTCGCCGTACGCGAATCAAGCCTCATCTCCTTCGCTGGACCGGGCCTTGCAAAACCAACAAGTCCGTGGAGCCTCGTACACCTTGCCGGATGGGTCAATCGTCAGGGTAAATATAAAAATATAAGGGCATTATCGACAAAGCTTCGCATCTTTCCCTTATGGCTTCGGTCGTAAAAATGACGAGACCACTCTCCCAAACTCCTCCTCGCCAACACAGGATCCACGGATGCCAACGTCGCCCAACCTCTCCAAAGCCCTCCAGAACCAGAATCTCAGGACTGCTTCATACGCTCTCCCAGATGGAACACTTGTAGATCCCAGACAGCAGGTGAACCCTTACTTTTTAGCCTTTATACAAATTCAGTGACTGGCGTTGTTGTATTCTTCTCTGTTTCTTGTCTTCAATAACTGAGAATGGAAATATGTTTGTGATACTATTGAGGCTCTGCTCTGTTTGTACAGCAACCAGCATCCCCAAACCTGGCCAAGGCCCTGGAAAATCCAGTTCTGCGGGAATCCTCCTACTCCCTTCCCGACGGTACCATCGTGATTGACTCAAAGAAACCGATGTCCCCCAACCTTATGGCGGCGCTTCAGAACCCGTACCTGAAAAGTGCTTCGTACACACTTCCCGACGGCACCATCATCATAGATCCTCGAAAACCCGCCTCTCCGAGTCTGGCGAACGCCCTACAAAACTCCGCCCTGCGGAACGCCTCTTTCACCCTGCCTGAGGGAGTTCAAGACCCCAGCTCACCTTTGACTCCCAACTTGATGAGGGTAAGCAAGAGAGTTGGTTCCCACTCTGGATTTGCTATGATTGGAATTTTGTTATTCTCTCCCTTCCAGGGATAATTTCCATTGTAATCTTTGACAATTACTGAAGCCATCACTTCATAACAGTTTGACACCAAGTCTATTATAGAATATCTTCGTCTTCTTCTTCTTCTTCTTCTTCTTCTTCTTCTTCTTCTTCTTCTTCTTCTTCTTCTTCTTCTTCTTCTTTCGGCTTTTCCCTTCAGGTGTCGCCACAGCGAGTCTTTTTTCTCCATCTAACCCTATTCTCTGGATCCTCCTCTCTCACACCAACTACCTTCATATCTTCTCTCACTACGTCCATAAATCTTCTCCTTGGTCTTCCTCCAGACCTCTTGCCTGGCAGCTCCAATTCCAGCATCCGTCTACCAATATATTCTCTATCCCTCCTCTGTCCATGACCCAACCATCTCAGTCTGGCTTCTCTGACCTTCTCTCCCAAACATCTAACATGTGCTGTCCCTCTGATAGACTCATTCCTGATCCTCTCCATCCTGGTCACTCCCAAAGAGAACCTCAACATCTTCATCTCTGCAACCTCTAGTTCTGCCTGCTGTCTTTTGGTCATTGGAACTGTTTCTAGTCCAAACATCATCGCTGGTCTCACCACTGTCTTGTACACCTTTCCTTTTATTCTGGCTGATGTTCCTCTATCTCTTGGTACCCCTGACACTTTTCTCCACCCATTCCAACCTGCTTGGACTCGTCTCTTCACCTCTTTTCCACACTCTCCTACGCTCTGGACTGTTGACCCTAAGTACCTGAAAGCCTCCAGCTTCTTGATCTCCACTCCCTGTAGCCTCACCGTTCCACCCGAGTTCCTCTCATTAACACACATATATTCTGTCTTGCTGCGACTAACCTTCATTCCTCTCCTTTCCAGAGCATACCTCCACGTCTCTAGAATATCTCCAGACTGTTTTCCTTTTGGTTGTGTGAAACGTCCAATTTCGGCCTACCCGAATCCCGCTGTCTCCTTGTGGTAACGCTTAGGCTCTGGATAACCCAGCCTTGAAAGGAGCATCACTCACCCTACCAGACGGGACAATGATCGTGGACCCGAGGAAACCCAAGAGCCCGACCCTGCTAGCCGCCCTGAAGAACCCCTATCTTAAAGGCGTATCCTACACGCTCCCCGATGGCACCATCGTCATCGACCCGAGGAAACCAGTTGGCCCAGACCTGTCTAAAGTATGGACCCGAATTGTTTGTTTGTTTTTCCAACTTGAATTTCAAATAAAGCCTGGTTTCGGGCTCTTCTCCTCCACAGGCTCTGGCCAATGACTACATTCGGAAAGCAACGTACCAGCTCCCTGACGGGAGCCTGATTATCCCTGGTCAGCAGCCCTCCCCCCCGAACCTTGCCGGGGCTCTGAGACAGAACAAGGCACTTCGTTCGGCGAATCTTTTTCATCTGCCGCAAAACTCCATGTTTTCCGGAGCGCCCAAACCCAGCAGCCCCGACATCTCGTCCGCTCTGCAGAGGGACCAACTGCGCAGCGCCCATTACAGGTAGAGGTCTGCCTCGCGTGAACTCGGTAAACTCGCGGTGCACGGTAGGGAAATGTTTGAATTGAGTAGCTTCACAGCGGAAGGCATGGAAAGGAACGGTCTCCTCTTGCTCAAGCTAGAGTTCGGATTGACCCTTGCACTCTTGAAGTGACGGCGCCAAGCTAGGCACTAACCAGACCATCGGGAGCAACTTTTTTGTCAACGATTGTGTTGAGGTTGTCTTTCTTGTACCGCAGGCTACCGGATGGCTCTCTTCTGACAAGACGCTTCCACAACCCACGCCTGGCCGATGCTTTGCAGAACCAGCAGCTCCGGTATGCTTCGTACAGGACCCCGACCGGGCTGCAAGGCGCAGACGGCCGCTACGCCGTGGTTCCTCCCTACGGGCCGCATTCGGGCCACTGGGCCAGAAACGCCCGAGGAGGCGGTGAAGGAGGCGAAGACGTTTGGGCCGCCGAGAGAGTTTTGCCACACGGAACCGTCCAGAATCTGGCAAAGTGGTCCATGTACAGGGAAGACGGCGTGCTGGAAGGGTATTCGCCAACGCCTCGGTTGGCGAACGGGGATCTTCAGGATCCGAGTTGGACCCCCGTCAGGGAGAGGGTGCCCGGTCAAAGCTGGTATGACAAGGTAGACACATGTCAACAGGCTGTCCGGATATCGGAGATCCTCCAAACCGACAATTTCACATGCTGATGTCCGGACAAATTAACCGCACCGTCGTGTGTGTTTAGATCTACGCCGTCCTGACCGCGCCGACCACAAGCCACAGGGTGATGCGTTGGGCGGAGGGGATGGAGGACTTGACACAGCTGCCGTGAGGAAAACGCTATATTGAAAAAAAAAACCCGCTCTCTGATGGCGCACAATTAATGGCTCCCGTGGCCGGACGCCTGTTTGTGTTCATTCATTAGCATTTCCATTAGCACTTAGTCAATAATCGCTTTTTGACGCATCGGTGGAAAACAAAACATCCCCCGGTGAAACCGAGCGAACATCTGGTTTGTAACGCTTCATTTCTCTGTGCTTCATTTCAGCGAGCTGAACGAGACCACAGTTCTGATGAACCTGAAGAAGCGCTACGACCAGGAGCTGATATACGTACGCCTGGTTTTTAACCTCCTCGACGAGTCACCCGGCGCGAGCCGGTTGTTTCACCGTCTGGTTTTGTCCACGCAGACCTACATCGGCAGCATCCTGGTCTCGGTGAACCCCTACAAGCTGCTCAACATTTACGGCACGGACGAGGTGCTGCGGTACAAGGGCCGCGGCCTGAACGACAACCCGCCGTAAGACCTCCAAGCTTTCCCTTTATGAGTGTGTCGGCGTTTTTAGCCGTCAGGCCGTGAACCTCGGCAGCAGGTCAGCTGTGCAGAGCGCTTGCACACCTGGTCGTCCGTCATGGAGGCAACAGGGACATTTGTCAAGCTGGTCATGGATCCCTGGGTGGATCGACGACTAGCATCGACCCACTCTGGGGGTCTGGGAGTGTTACGAGGAGAGGCGGGGTCACCTGGACCAGCCAATCACAGGGCCGCATACAGACACTTAGGGTGTTTGGACGGTGGGAGGAAGCCCATGCAGAAACACCAAGACTCCACACAGAAGGAGACCTTCTGACTGGGAGGACAGAAGATTCAAAGAATCCAATCCCTGGTTGGGTCTCGACTGTGTGGAGTCTCCAGGGTCCAGATGAGTGAATGGATGGATGAATAAAACAAAGCAGGTCACACCTGGATCTGGAAAGGAGAGGAATGAAGGTTCGTCGCAGCGAGACAGAATATGTGTGTGTGAATGAGAGGAACTCAGGTGGAACGGTGAGGCTACTGGGAGTGGAGATCAAGAAGGTGCAGGATTTCAAGGTCTCAGGGTCAACAGTCCAGAGGGTAGGAGAGGGTGGAGAAGAGGTGAAGAGACGGGTTGAAGCAGGTTGGAATGGGTGGAGAAAAGTGTCAGGGGTACGAAGAGAACATCTAGGAACATCTAGAGAGGTGGAGGTTTGCTCTGGAAAGGAGAGGAATGAAGACAGAATATATCTATGTGACTGAGAGGACGGTGAGGCCACAGGGAGTGGAGATCAAGAAGGTGCAGGATTTCAAGCATTTAGGGTCAACAGTCCAGAACGTACGAGAGGATGGAGAAGAGGTGAAGAAACAGGTTCAAGCAGGTTGGAATGGGTGGAGAAAAGTGTCAGGGGTACCAAGAGATAGAAGAACATCAGCCAGATGGAAAGGAAAGGTGGAGGAGACACTGGTGAGATGATCTACAAACACTGACAGTGACCAGAAGACAGGAGGCAGAGCTGGAGGTGGCAGAGATGAAGATGTTGAGGTTCTCGTTGGGAGCGACCAGGATGGAGAGGATCAGGAATGAGTCCATCAGAGGGACGGCACATGGTAGATGTTTTGGAGAGAAGGTCAGAGATGGTTGGGTCATGGACAGAGGAGGGAGAAGGAATATGTTGGTAGATGTATGCTGGAGTTGGAGGTCTAGAGGAAGACCAGAGAGAAGATGGATGAAGGTAGTTGGTGTGAGAGAAGAGGATCCAGAGACGAGGTCTCACCTGGTTGTGAACCAGATTTGTTTCTGCAGGTTTGAACGTCCTGATGCCGTTGCGGTACCTGTGTGTGTGTGTGTGTGTGTGTGTGTGTGTGTGTGTGTGTGTGTGTGTGTGTCTGCGTGCCGTCAGCTCCGCTGAGCACGCCGGGGGAACGGAGGTGTGAATGCCAGCACTCTCGGGTGTTAGTTAGAGTTTCCTGTTACATCGCTGCTGGTCGGTTTCCAGGGGAGAGTTTGGTTATTGATTTCACTAGCGCTTGGCTTCCCATCACACACGCTAAGCACTTAATCAACCAGCAGACGCCCGGGTGTCCGCTGACCGTGCCGCTTTGTGTACCTTGCAGTCATCTCTTCGCTCTTGCTAACCTCTCCTACTCCGCCATGATGGATGCCAAAAAGAACCAGTGTCTGGTGATCAGGTAGGACTCCGAAGCCTCTCCGGGTCCGGGAAAGGTTTCCGGGTCTGAGCGTTTTCTGTGACACAGCGGAGAAAGCGGATCCGGGAAGACCGAAGCCACGAAGCTGATCCTGCGTTACCTGACGGCGATACATCACAAACGCAACGTGACGCAACAGGTGTGCGAACCCGCCGCTCGCATCCCGACCAAGACGTTCACGTTGTGGCCTTTTTCGTAATCGCTTTCCTTTCTTTCCCCGCGACCGATGCTACATCAGATAGAGGTAACGTTCCCCTGTCCTGGTTTTGTTTGGTGACAACGGGTTTCTCGTTTCCCGGGTCGCCCCGGTAACCTCCTGTGCTGTCTGGCAGATTCTGGAGGCTACGCCCTTGCTGGAGTCCTTCGGGAACGCCAAAACGGTCCGCAATGACAATTCTTCGCGCTTTGGCAAGTTCACGCAGATCTGCATGGAGGAGTGAGTACTCGCCGCTTAGAGAGGTGCCGCGGTCATGACCTGCAACGCTGGAGAAATGGAAATTCCTCATTTGTACAAACTTCGAGGCTTAGTGACTCACAAAACCTCATCAGAAATCAAGCAGGGCAGATATAGGTGGAAGAAAGGGAGTGGAGATCAAGAAGTTGGAGGACGTGGGGTCAACAATCCAGAGCATAGGAGAGTGGAAAAGAGGTAAACATGGAATCAAGGTTGGAATGGGTGGAGAAAAGTGTCAGGGGTACAATGAGATAGAAGTCTATCAGCCAATTTAAGGAAAGGTGGAGGAGACAGCGGTGAGATGATCTACAAACACTGACATTGACCAAAAGACAGAAGGCGGAGCTGGAGGTGGCAGAGATGAAGATGTTGAGGTTCGCTTTGGGAGTGACCAGGATGGAGAGGATCAGGAATGAGTCCATCAGAGGGACGGCACATGGTAGATGTTTTGGGGAGATGTTTTGAATGGAAAAGTCTAAAGGGAAAGAAGAATTTGTCACAGGGGTGCAGGACATGTATGACCGAGACAAAGTGATGACTGAGATGGTTTAGACATGAACACGCCTCTGTTCATGTCTAAACCATAGTGAAGATCTGGGTGGAAGGTTGCTGAAGGTGGAGCTGTCAGGCAGGAGGTCTAGAGGAAGACCAGAGAGAAGACTGATGAACATCTTGAGAGAGGATATGAAGGTAGTTGGTGTGAGAGAGGAGGATACAGAGAACAGGGTTAAATGGAGAAGGAGAAGGTGGATCACTGTGGAGACCCTGAAGGGAAAAGTCCAAAGGAGAAGAAGAAGATGTCGTTGGCATGGCGACAAACAGGTGGCAACATCTTCTTCTGGCTTGTCCTTCCCTGGATGAGTATTCAGTTATTCTACGCTGATGTGTTTTTATCCAGTGGAGATGTTTGGGGTCATTCATCCAAAAAAAAACATCAGAAGTTCTAGCTTAGCATTAAATAAGCCTCTGTATGTGTCTGCAAAAGCGCGCACACACACACACTCACACACACACACACACACACACACACACACACACACACACACACACACACAGTGGGCTTAGCGGTGAACATGCTAACATGTCCCAGTAACACAGTTAGATGTGCAGTTGACCTGTGACATAGAAGATCCCAGCACATTACACATGCACGACCTGTTACTTAACATGTTTGTGTGTGTGTGTGTGTGTGTGTGTGTGTGTGTGTGTGTGTAATTTACCAGGGGTGTAATCAGCGGTGCCATAACGTCTCAGTACCTGCTGGAGAAGTCCCGCATTGTCTTTCAGGTAAGAAACACGCAAACATTGACAAACACGCACACACACGCACGCACACACACACACACACACACGCATGCACACACACACTCCAGGTCAAGTGGAGTCTTCTTACAAGTGAGTCACCCCGAGAAAGAGGAGATCCTCTGAGCTGAGGACACAGGAGGTGTCAAACGAGGAGGTCTTGTCTGCCGGCGTCCGTCAGACGTCCAACTTCTCCTCAGATGAATTCCAATTAAAAGTCCGTCCGTCCGTTCGTCCGTCCGTCCGTCCGCCGATGCCTTTCTTCGAAACCAAAATGTCCTCGAAATTCTCATCTTCTCCATCCCGACCTTCTCGGGTCAGACTTCCTTCCCACCTTGAAGATAAGGGTCCCGCTGTTTCACCAGAAACCCTCCGGAGAGCCCGATAATGAGCATGATTTTTCTGAGGAGGATCGATAACGGGGATCCGAGGGATCTCCGGAGCCCTGGAGATAATGACTTCTTCTCAGCCCACAAAGAGGACCAGCCCCGTCTGTCCGCCTGGAAATGTCCAGGCATCGATCTGCGCGGGTGTTGGATTCCCACAGGAGACCTTCCTGTGTGGAGGCTCCATGTTCTCCTCGTGTCTGCGTGGGGTTCCTCAGGGTTCTCCGGGTTCCTCGCACATCCAAACACGAGCGTTGGAGACCCTGAATTGTCCAGGCACTCTGACGAGAGGGTGAAGAGCTGCATGAACGAGAGGCTGAACGGTGGCTCATCTCTGTTGAAGAACCCTTTATTTTTCATTTTTTATTTATTTTGATTTTAAAAATTATGTGTATAAGATAGAATTTATTGATCCCTATTAAGATAAATTTGTTATTTTTTTGTTTATTTTTATATAAATAATGATGTGGATGAGATAGACTTTATTGATCCCCATAAGGATATATTTGATATTTTTTATTTATTTTTATTTAAAAAATGATGTGTACAAGATAGACTTTATTGATCCCCATGTGGGATAAAGTCATTATTTTTTATTTATTTTTATTCAAAAAAATTGCGTGTATCAGATAGACTTTATTGATCCCCATTAGGATAAATTTGTTATTTTTTACTTATTTTTATATAAAAAATGATGTGTATAAGATAGAGTTTATTGATCCCCAATAGGATACATTTGTTTGTTTTTTTTTATTTTAAAAAATGATGTGAATAAGATAGACATCATTGATCCCCATAAGGATATATTTTTTATTTTTTATTTATTTTTATTTAAAAAATGATGTGAATAAGATAGACTTCATTGATCCCCATTCGAGAATTTTTTTTATATCTTATTTATTTTTCTTTTTAAAAAATGATGCATATAAGATATAGTTTATTGATCCCGATATGAGACATTCTTTATTTCTTATTTATTTCTATTCAAAAAAAAATATGTGTATAAGATATACTTTATTGATTTCTATAGGGGAAGTTCTTTATTTTATTTTATTTGTTTATTGATTTATTTGAACGATGTGTAAATGACAGGGTGAATGGCTGCGCGTCTCTGTTTGACGTGTGAATGAGAGGGTGAACGGTTGATTGTTTCTATATGAAGTGTGATTGGTCCGTCTACGTGGCCCTGCTTCTCCAATGAGGACCAGCCGTAAAGATCACGCACGGATGCACGAACGCACGACGCACCGGCGACCCGTGAGGGAACCTCCTTCACCTCCTTCACCAGGCCGTTCTTCTTCCGCAGGCCAAATCGGAGAGGAACTACCACATCTTCTACGAGATGCTGGCGGGTCTCCCTCCCGGCGAGAAGCGTCCGCTGTACCTGCAGGAAGCCGAGACCTACTACTATCTGAACCAGGTAGGAACGGCGCTCGCGGTCTGAGCGCGCTCAAAACGCCGCTGATCAATTCCACGTCCGCGTGGACAAATGAGGGTGTCGTTTCCTTATAAAGGTGACATTTATCCTGCGAAGGGATTAATGGCACGAGCGTAAAAGTCATTACGGCGCCGCAGCGCAGGCCGAGCAGCGCCGCCGCCGCCGCCCGATGCTATGAATTAATGAATCGTTCTGTTGGGTTTTTTTCCATTTTTAAAAGTCGTCACGTGCTGCGGCGGGGATGACGGACGGCGGGCCGGCGTTGTTTTGCCGCACGGGATGGCCGAGGCCTCCCTTCCCACCGGCCCGGATAGGAACACGCTCTTACTTTTGATTTTATCACTTTCGTCGGCCCTAAATAACTCCGAATCCGCCCCCGTGCGATCTGTCTCCCGTCGCCGCTGTTGGACGGACTCCCTCTCTTTCCGTCGACTCCGGCGATTTCAGGCTTTCTTAATTCTAACCCGAGCTGACCGCCGCTCTCTCCGCTTAGAATAATGGACGTTGATGGCGGCACATTGGCTGTCACGGAGGGGTTCTTTATTTTTTGCGCTTCCCTCACCTCCGGGCGAGACGTCGTCTCTCTCCCGTCACATCAATTTCAAGATTCGCGTCCCGCTGTTTAACACGTAGCAGAGCAATCATTGAAGATGAGCGAATTAATTGAAGCCATCACTTCATAACCGCTTCTAATGACTTGACCTTTGACCCGCCGGCTCTGCAGAACTACACGCTCCTCTAATTCAGAAATATCAGACGCGCCGTGGAATTAGCATTGCATATATTCCGGTTAAATGCGAATATAAATATCAGCCCTGACATAATATATGCAAATGCGACGGTTTTATGGGCATTTATTATGTGCACTTTGTTGCACCAGTGGCCACGGCCAGCAGTGGTGTCATCTTGAATGAATTACATCGCCGCAGCAAGGTCGGACGCTAACACCCGGGAAGTCAACTTGGAGCAACTCTTCCATTAGCATAACATGCATGTTGTGTGTGTGTGTGTGTGTGTGTGTGTGCAGGGTGGGGACTGCACCATCGAGGGGAAGGACGACGGAGAAGACTTCACACGCCTGCTGAGTGCCATGGACATCCTGTGCTTCACCCCAGAGGAGCTGAACAGCGTCTACAGACTCCTGTCATCTGTGCTGCATCTGGGGAACGTCTTCTTTCAGTCACATCAGGTCTGCATGTGTGTGTGTGTGTGTGTGTGCGACGCCAACACACACACACAAACACACACACAAACACACAGAGCGACGCAAATTAATTTTCACGGCTGAATGATAATGATGATGTTGATAGATGATGCTAATAATGACAGTGTTTGCCTCTGTGTGCGCGCGTGTGTGTGTGCGCGCGCGTGTGTGTGTGTGTGTGTGTGTGTGCGTGCACGACCAGGCTGAAGGTCAGGACGTGGCGTCGGTCGTGAGCGCGCAGGAGATCCGAGTGGTGGCCGAGCTGCTGCAGGTCTCACCTGAGGGTTTGCAGAAGTCGGTCACCTTCAAGCTAACGGTTAGCGCTCGCCGTCGTCCTCGCTCGCCGTCCTCTCGTCGTACCAACGCCTCCAGATGAACGATGTTGTCAGACGCCAAACGCTCTCCGGCCCGCAGGACACGGTCCGGGAGAAGATCTACACCCCGCTCACAGTGGAGAGTGCAGCGGATGCCAGGTGAAGACGGGTTTCCGGCGTCATTATCCGTTGAACCGGGCGCGTTTAATTGGGCCGAAACCCGCTTGACGTCCCGTTTGAGGCTCGCCGGCTCCCAGATCTCACCGGCGCCTTTCTGGAATCAAACCCCGAGACGGCCGAGGGGAGCGAGCGCTCTTTGATATTCTGTTCCAGTCTTTGATAGAGGCATGTGAGGACAAAGGACGTCGGGGTTGGGGGAGAGATTTTTCAGATGTCCTCTGTTTCCATAGGAACCGGATTTTCTGTTTCCATAGAAACCTTATTGTGTGTGTGTGTGTGTGTGTGTGTGTTTTGTTTTTTTTTTTGTTTTGTTTTTTCATAGAGACGCCATTGCCAAGATCCTGTATTCGCTGCTGTTCGGTTGGCTGACGGAACGCATCAACGGACGGGTCTACCCTCGCAACGAAGCCCTCTCCATCTCCATACTGGACATATATGGATTTGAGGTCACCGCTAAGTCGGTCTTCGGTCGGTCTTCTCCATGTGCAGAGGTGACGGAGCGAGCCAACATCTCCTCTCTGTGCCCCCTCCATCCTCCAGGAGCTACAGGTGAACAGCTTCGAGCAGCTCTGCATCAATTACGCCAACGAAACCCTGCAGTTCTTCTTCAACAAGGTCATCCTCCATCAGGAGCAGGTCGGGGAACCCGTCCACCACCTCCAAGTCCGCCCGTACGCCGACGATGTGATCATTCCACCTCCTCTCCTACCTTCTACTTCTTTACGTCCGCCTCGATCCTCCTCCCTTCTCACCTGCTTTGCATCAAATGTTCTCCGAAAATACCTTCCCGGCTTCTATTTAAGTCCTCCAGAAGCCCGGGGAGATCGTCTGGAGACGACGCTGAAGTGCAAAGAACATTGAAGGTCAGGTGTGGAGAGCAGATGGAGGCTAAAACACAGGCGTCGCTTCTTCCAGACTTTTTTTAGATTTGTCCGTATGAATGTGGCGGCATTGCGATGCAGCGGTTCGCGCTTCCACCTCCACGCCAGAAGCTCCCTGGTTGAGTTCCTTCCATGTTGTGTGTGCTTGGGGTTCCTCAAGGTTCTCCGGGTTCCTCCTACAGTCCAAACACACGCAGGAGGTTCATGGAGACCAGACATCGTCCAGAGGTGCGAATGAGACCATGAGTGGTTGAATGTCTCTATATGTGGCTCTGTGATTGGTCCAGAGTGAACCCCGCCTCCTGTCCTGTGACAGCTGGGATAGGCTCCGCCCCCGCGGACCCTGACTGCACGATCAGCAGGGGAGATAACGAATGATAACGATAACGAGTGAACGAGTGAATGGAATCAATCAGAGCAGTCTGTGTGTGAGCTGACGGTCAGAACGATATGAATGAATGAATGAATGAACGAATGAATGAATGACAAACGAACGACTGAATGAACGAACAAACGACTGAACGAATGAATGAATGAATGAATGAACGAACAACTGAATGAATGAATGAACGAACAAACAAACCAACGAACGACTGAACAAATGAATGAATGAATGAATGCATGAACGACTGGATGAATGAATGAATGAATGAATGAACGAATGAACAAACGAACGAACAACTGAATGACATGAATGAATGAATGAATGAATGAACGAATGAACAAACAAACAAACGAACGACATGAATGAATGAATGAATGAATGAACGAACAAACAAACTAACGAATGACTGAATGATGAATGAATGAACGAACAAACGTCTGAACGAACGAACGTCTGAATGAATGAATGAATGAATGAACGAACGAACAAACGAATGAACGAACAACATGAATGAATGAATGAACAAACAAACAAACGAACGACATGAATGAATGAATGAATGAATGAATGAACGAATGAATGAACGAACAAATGAACGAACGAACGAACGACATGAATGAATGAATTAATGAATGAACGAACGAACAAACTACGGAACGACTAAATGAATGAATGAATGAACGAACGAACGTCTGAATGAATGAATGAATGAATGAACAAACGAACGAACAAACGAACAAACAACTGAATGAATGAATGAATGAATGAACAAACGAACGAACAAACGAACAAACAACTGAATGAATGAATGAATGAATGAATGAATGAACAAACGAACGAACAAACGAACGAACAACTGAATGAATGAATGAATGAATGAATGAACAAACGAATGAATGAATGAACGAATGAACAAACGAACGACATGAATGAATGAATGAATGAACGAACGAACAAACAAACGAACAACTGAACAAATGAATGAACGAATGAATGAATGAACGAATGAACAAATGAATGAATGAATGAATGAATGAATGAATAGATGAACCGTGACTCTGTTTCCGGGCAGGAAGGGAGTAAATCTCTCTGCAGGCAAACGGTGTTTATTACTTCTGTAAGGTGAACGTTCTGTTTATCCTCCGTTCCTCACGTGAACGCCGTCACTAACACGTCCAATTCTTCCCGCTCCGACGAAGGAGTATCATTTTGTTTTTATCTTTTTTCTGATAACGTTTCTCCCGCGTTTCAAAAACAACTTCCACCAGCCCACGGTTGCCTGTAAAATCACACACGGCCGACCAGATACAAAACAACTCCACCAAACGTAACAACCGACGGCGGAGCTGATCAAACTCACTTATCGTGTGTGTGTGTGTGTGTGTGTGTGTAGGAGGAGTACATGCGTGAGCAGATCCAGTGGCAGCAGCAGCCCTTTATTCACAACCAGGCCTGTCTGGACCTCATCGCCGCGAAACCTCACGGGATACTGCGCATCCTGGACGACCAGTGCTGCTTCCCCCAGGTGCCTTTGTCACCGCCGTCCACCTTCTACATGCCAGCGACCAGAATGTGACCAACTGCCCGACCGTCGCGCTAATCTGACCAAGATAAACGAGGAGGCACCTGAGAAGGTCCGCGCCGGCGGCGGCGCCGGGTTTTGCTTCGCTCTGCAAAAGACGGAACGGCCCGCGACGTATCGGGTGGCGTTTTTTAAATGAAAAAAAAAAAAAAAAAAGACAGAAAAACTGCATCAGATGTCAGCGGCGGTGGAAAAAAAAAAGGGAATTTAAAGGAGAGCCATATTAGATTACATCTAAATTTTCCAAGCGCTTGGGTACACGGCCATAAAAGTCAACAGCCCACATGAATGCACGGTCCAATTGCTCAACAAATTGAGTCTGGAAACAAATCACATATTGGATTGCTCGTAACGCCGGAGCGCCAAGCGTGTTCTATCCAGCTGAGATCGATACCGAGCACACGCACTTCATTGCCTACCTGCTATTATCATTATTCCCGGGGCTCCTAATGTGAGAAGCCGCCCGATCTTATATTGAGATAAAGGGATTACGGGGCGTCTGCGATGCTCCGAGTGAAATATGAACACGAGGGCGCCGAGAGCTGTAGACACACATGCAACAAAGCGTTTGCGCCTCGCTTTCCGCGGCTCCTGATCCATTAACCTCCTCCTATAATTGCCAGGCAACAGACCACACCTTCCTTCAGAAGTGCCACTATCACCATGGCAACAACCCGCTGTATGCCAAGCCAAAGCTGCCGCTGCCGGAGTTCACGCTGAAACATTTCGCCGGGAGAGTCACCTACCAGGTATTCCCGCGGTTCCGCGCACTTCTCATATTCCCGAATTAGCCGCGGCGTCCGGATCCATGAGCAGATCCGGACAGGAGCGGAAGGGCCGACTGGTTTGCGGCGCAGAAATCCTGCACGTTTTGCGTGAACTTTATTTGAACCGTGTTTTCCTGATGTCACCTATTTTTCTTTTCTGTTTATGTTACAGCTGCGTCGCACTGTCATGAACGTTCATATGAATGTAGATATGCGACACTTAGCACAAGATGCTAAGTTGCATCTGTGGCCCATTGGCACGGCGCAAAAACACAGAAAAAAAAATCCCAAAAGTGCAGAACATTTTCAGTAAATATTGTAGAAAGTGAAAATATTATGTGTCCGGGTAAGTTTAACTTGTTAATTTGGTTTTGCAGGTTAACAAGTTCTTGGACAAAAACTTTGACCTGGTCCGCCAGGATGTCCTGGACCTCTTCGTCCAGAGCAAGAACAGGGTCAGAGCTCTTTCACCGTTTCTCACAAGCGCAATCGAGGACACGCAACGTCGAATACATTTCCAAAATAGAGCAGGATGGATGCGCTTTTTGTCGTCTGTGTGTATTCCAGGTGTATTCAAGCGCTAGACGGCGCCGCGTAATGATCAATACTGTGTTAAATAACTCCACGGTTTCCGCCAAACGGCATTAACTCTGACTGAAATGTTCTTAAATGTAGAAAACGCATGCGTGAAGCAGGTTGTGAAATATTCATGTGATCCAATGAGACAGTCGTTTCCAAAGATGCGCACGCCTGTTTGGGCCGAATGGACCGGGAATCCGTTCAGACGAGGAGCCGAATGCATCGGAACCGGCGTGGAGATCTCATTACGCTAAAGCGGATGATCGCGATTAAATACCGACCGAGGCGTCGTACTGGTCGCGGCGCCGTACCGACGCGCTTTCAGCATCTCGCCAACTAAAGACCGGGACGAAGTGCTGTCGGAATGTGTATTCGATGATAGCGCTATGCTAATGACGCCATAGGCTATCACTCACTGATATAAGCTCGCTAGCGGGTGGCGGGTTGTGGAGCTTCAGAGAGGAAAGGGGGCATCTGTTGTCTAGGCAAGTTTCCCAAGAAGGTCAGAACGTCCCTTCATGTATCGCTTATGAGTCCAAGTGTGTCCAGTCGCAGGCTGGTTCGAGCGGCGCGTACGACTCAAGGTCTTGACTTCCATCTTGTTCTGTCTGTTGTTTGTGTGGACAGATGGTATCCAGCCTCTTCCTGAAGCACTCGGAGGCTCTGTCTCAGCAGCGGTCGAACACGCGGCATCGTTTTCAGGCCAACACAGTCAGCTCCAAGTTCCAGGGCAGCCTGCAGGAGCTGCTGGACAAGATGGAAAGGTTCAGACACACACCGCTCTTCTAAGATGCTTTTAAGACACGGTTTTGTCTGAATCCAAAGCCCCGAGTGTTTGGATGCGTGGCGGCGCCGGGGTTTGATGCTCCTCCATGTTTGCAGACACACCGCTTCAGTGTTTACGACTCTATGCTGATGATGCGGCTCTGTGTGTTAGAAACAAGCGTTACCTCTAAGTGTGTTTTGCTTTGTGTGTTTGTGTGTGTGTGTGTGTGTGTCACTGTTACATTAGTCCAGGGGTCGGCAACCCGCGGCTCCTCTTTCATCTTTACACTGCGGCTCCGAGTGGCTTGGGAAAATGAGTTAATAATATTAAATTGTAGCGTATTTCATTTGTGTTAATTCCTTTTTTTAACATTTAGTTCTAAGTGGGAAGATTATGGTGATCTTGAAATATTAAATAAAATTATATTTATTATTTTTCGCCGCTCAAATTCACGTCACACTGGCGGAAGCCGGTATACCCGCCAGCCCGTAAAGCCGCTTTTCAGATGCCGTTTGCAGAAGTTCAGGAGCAGAAGTCCCTTAAACCCGGTGAAATAAATATTTATGGAGATATTTTGCAAATATTTATTTTTTATTGTTTACTGACAGTGATTTTTTCCTGATTTATTTTTAAAATTCAGGTCAAGGCTCCGCTACACGCTCTGAAAGCCCAAAGCTCAAAATGAGTTCATTACATAAATAAAATGTAATTTTCTCTGTAATACTTTGTGAATTTCAGAAGCAACACACGACACACTTGTTTATACAAAGTGTAAAGGTAATAAAAAGCAATATATACAGCGGTACCTTAATTTTAGACGTCAAAAAGTAATTGCGGCTCCCAGTGTTTTCTTTTCCGAGGAAACCGGGTCCAAATGGCTCTTTGGGTGTTTCGGGTTTCCGACCCCTGGTTCAGACGGAAGGCAGTTGAGATCAGATAAACGAGGCTTCGGCTCCAGCAAACCTGACTTCATCTTCTTGTCCATCGGCGACAGGTGTACTCCTTATTTTGTGCGATGCATCAAGCCAAACCATCTCAAGGTATGGTACATCTGTGTGTGTGTGTGTGTGTGTTCATGTGGTCTGTGATAAGCCCCAGCTCATGTGTGTGTGTGTGTGTAGGAACCAGGCGTGTTTGACATGGAGCTGGTGTGCTCGCAGCTACGCTACTCTGGGATCATGGAAACCATCCAGATCCGGAAGGAGGGTTATCCAGTCAGAATGTCCTTCCACAGCTTCCTGTTAAGGTCACTCTCCTGATCCTCCAGATTCGTGTTTTTGCTGGAAAATATCTCCACACACATCTGTCACCTCACCAGACCGTCGGGTTCAGTCGATCTCCGGGCGGAACCACGGCCGCCGTAGGAGAACCATTCAGAAGGATCGGCGTGGTGTTCCACCCAAAGCAGCTGTTTCCGCTGCCCTCGCCGTCCATCCACGCGTTTTTATTTAACAGAACGGTGAAACGTGCCCGAGCTCCGAGCGTGCGGAAAACACACGAAGGAAGGATATTTAGGAGAAAATACTGAGCGGTTAGCGCAGTTAGCACAGTTAGCACAGTTAGCACAGTTAGCACAGTTAGCACAGTTAGCGCCTCCACCTCACAGCCAGAAGGTCCCTGCTTGAACTTCCACAGGGTTCCTTCCGGTGTGGGGTCTCCACGTGTCTGCGTGGGGTTCCTCCGGGTTCTCCGGGTTCCTCAGACAGTCCAAACACAAGCAGGAGGTTCAGATGGGACGTCCACGTTCACACACAAGCGCTAAGTGTGTGTGTGTGTGTGTGTGTCTGCACACAGGTACAAAGCTCTGCTCTGCCTGAAGGACCCGCCGCCGGCCAACGGGGAAAACTGCGTCCTTATGCTCCACAAGCTCTGCCCGGTCAAGAGCGGCTCGTATCAGGTGGGAGTCAGCAAGGTGAGCTCACACACACACACACACACACACACACACACACACACACACACACACACACACAGGAGCTGATAGCAGAGAAACCACCAGCAAGAAATAGATAGATCTTCTGTCATGTGTTACTGGGACATGTTAGCATGTTCACCGCTAAGCCCACTGTGTGTGTGTGTGTGTGTGTGTGTGTGTGTGTGTGTGTGTGTGTGTGTGTGTGTCAGATCTTCCTGAAAGAGGAGCTCCACCAGCTGCTGGAGGGGAAGCGGGACCGGGTGCTGAGCGTCGCCGCCGTGACACTGCAGAGATACACCCGCGTCTACTTCATCCGCAAGAACTTTGTGAAGTTCAGACGCTGCATGATTCTTCTGGAAGCTCGATGCAAAGGCTACGTGACCAGGTGAGGAGATCCAGAGGTCACCGGCTCACGTGTCCGTCAACGAACCAGATACGACCCATATATCAGTTGGTGAGAACATCTCACCCGTGGGTGACACTGTGAAGCTAATGCATCATCTTCCTAACGTTAGCATTAGCACATTTTCTTTTATTTTGCATTTTATATTTGAATGTGTGAAGACGCGCCGGCTGATCGGGGTTCGGTCAAATCTCAACAACGCGGACGGTGAACGTTTGCAGACCGGTGGTAAAACCCAACACGTGCAGATGGCCTTGCGTTTGGCCGCCGAGATGATGCTAGGAGATGAGACTCGGGCTTGGAAATGGACCTCTGACCTCTGACCTCTGACCTTCCTCCTCCCTGGACCTTCTCACCCTGCCGCCCTGAACAGGAAGAAGTTCTCCAAGAGAAGGAAGTATCTCATCAGGTTCCGCTCCGCCGTCCTGCTCATCGTTAGCAGACAGCGCTACATGAGGGTATGCAGAGTATCTGTGTGTGTGTGTGTGTGTGTGTGTGTGTTATTAGAACAATAGACAAACCTGTGAAGTTGTGGTCTTTCTGTCAGACAGTGGTGGAGCCTGCGAGGAAGGCTGAGGAGGTGAGTGGAGACCAAGAGGACAGAGGAACAGTGAGTCAAATGAAGGTGTGCATAGTGTGTTTTAATGTGTGTGTGTGTGTGTGTGTGTGTGTGTGTGTGTGTGTGTGTGTCATGTGCAGGATCGCATCAACAGAGAGGTGGTGAACGTCACGACGCTGCCCATCCCCGCCGAGCTGGCTGTGCTTCTGCAGGCGGCTTCGGGTGAGTGTGTGCCGTCGCACAAACAGATGCGCTCCGCCTCGTTCGGAGCTTGGAGTGGTGACACACCGCGCGTGTGTGTGTGTGTGTGTGTGTGTGTGTGTGTGTGTGCGTGTGTGTGTGTGTGTGTGCAGGTGGAGCAGAGCTGCACTCTGACTGCTTGGCAGTGGTCCAGGCTCCGAAGGTTCAGGTTGAACCCCAGCTCACCCTGCCCTTGGACATTAACAACTACCTCATGACACATTACATCCGGGCCATATTTAGGGTAAACACACACACACACACACACACACACACACACGCACACACACACACGCACACACAGCTCAGCCGAAATAGAACGCCTGCTATTTAGGATGTTTTGTGTCCAGATTGTTTTTGGTTGCTCACCTCCAGCTCCTAAGAGCGCTGGTGTTTTGGCCCCAGCAGATGTTTAGTGTGTGAACGTGATGAAGATGATCTCCTCTTCATACATCTGGACTCCTGGAGTCCCGTGACCTTTTAGTTGGTCCTCACTGAATCCAGGTCAGAGTTTACTTCGGCGCTCAGAGAGAAGGTGTAGTGATGGTCTCCAGCGGAACCCGTCATCCGGACCTTCTCCTGGGAGCGTCCGACGAGATGATGTTCCTCTTCGGGTTTTCCGCATCTCCTGGTCTGACTCTCCTGGTGCCGTAAAGCGTGAGGGATCTCGCAGGTTCAGGTTGTTGCGCTCTGCAATGCGGCTCCACGATCCTCCCACGCGCTCCGAGCAGAAGCGGCACGGGGAGGTGAAGCTTTGTGACGGAGCGTTCCTTCTTCAAATCTCCGCGTGTCTTTGCAGGAACCGTCTTTGGGGATGCTGACGGCCCCGCTGGAGAACTCTCTGACCAGGATGGACGAAGGGCTGAAGCAAGGAGCCCTCAACACCTTCGCTCTGGTGGGTGTGACGTTCTCCTGAGAACGTAGGATCCAGAACCGGTCGGTTCTAAGACGGGCTTGTAATCGGAGCGTCTAAATTCAGCCGGCGGCAGAACTTTTCACACTCCGTCTGCTGTGAAGCTGATGTTGGAACCAGAGGGTCAGGTGGAGTGTGTGGAGCATCTGGGAGACCAGAGAGCTTCAAACACAGGACAGAACATCTGGATGTTGCCATACACAGATGACAGTCTGCAGTTACAGGGAGCAGCAGATGGGGTTTAGCAATGAACGGCAAGAGGACAGAAGGCATGGTTCTTTCAGAGAAGAGAGAAGCTCCCGGCTCAAACAGAAGCATCACAGGAGACTCTAGATCAGTTCTAGATCAGACTCTAGATCGTCACAGGAGACTCTAGATCAGTGTTTCCCAACCTCTGAGAGATCATCAGGTGTGCCGTGGAAAAATGTCCACTTTCACCCGATTGGTCCGAAAATTATTTATCCAACGCAAATAATGTGTCTTCCTCTGTCCATGTAGGCAGCGAGTCCATTCCATGGCAGCGGGTTGTGAGTTAACCTGTGCGTCTGTGTATCAGACGGATTAGTGACGCTTTGCGTGATACATTTTGAGAATAAAAAGTACCGTAATTTCCTGACTATTGAGCGCACCTTAATATAAGCCGCACCAGCCTGACCAGGGGTCGGCAACCCGTAACACCCAAGGAGCCATTTGGACCCGGTTTCCTCGGAAAAGAAAACACTGGGAGCCGCGATCACTTTTTGACGTCTAAAATAAAGGTACCACTGTATATGTTGCTTTTTATTACCTTTACACTTTGTATAAACAAGTGTGAAGTGTGTTGCTTCTGAAATTCACAAAGTATTACGGAAAAAAATGAATTTTATTTATGTAATGAACTCATTTTGAGCTTTGGGCTTTCAGAGCGTGTAGCGGAGCCTTGACCTGAATTTTAAAAATAAATTGAGAAAAAAATCACTGTGTCAGTAAACAATAAAAAATAAATATTTGGAAAATATTTTCATAAATATTTATTTTACCCGGTTTATGGGACTTCTGCTCCTGAACTTCTGCGCACAGCATCTGCAAATCGTGACTTTACCGGCTGGCGGGTATACCGGCTTCCGCCAGTCTGACGTTAATTTGAGCGGCGAAAAATAATAAATATAATTTTATTTATATTTCAAGATCACATTAATCTTCCAACCTAGAACTAAAAGTTAAAAAAAGGAATTAACACAAATGAAATACACTTCAATTAAATATTGATCATTTATTTTCCCAAGCCGCTCGGAGCCGCAGTGTAAAGATGGAAGAGGAGCCGCGGGTTGCCGACCCCTGACCTCACCGATCGCTATCTTTAGCTTCCTCCTGCGCGCTAAAACCGTCAAAGTCGTTTTCTTCGGTGTCGGAGTTGAACGGACTCTGAATTTCCCGGTCATTTCATCGGTCCGATGTGACGAGGAGAAACGTTTTAGCATCGTTAGCATCCCCGACCCAAAGCCCATATATTAGCCGCATCCTTGTTTACGTGAAAAAAAGCCGGAAATGACGGTACTTGTATCTGCGTAAACAAACAGGCAACATGGTTGAAAACGACCAAGACGAGTGAGAAAGCAGTGAAAGCTGCTATAAAGTTGCTGAACTCGTCTCTAAATCCAAACAGCAAAACATTAATACGACCTGCCGGCAAAATCATTGCAGAAGAAATGCTCGGCTCTGGCGTTGATAAAGAAATAGCCGGTTCTCTCAAATAACATGATACCCAGACATATTGATGACATGTCTTCAGACATTGCAAAAAAAGTGTTCTGGAAAAGTTGCACGTCAGTGGGAAATTTGCATTGCAACCTGCCGAATCTACAGATATTCGATATATTAGATTTCACACTAAGTAAATTGAGACTAAGGTTTCATTCTAACTCGTTAAAAAATGTTTTTGACATTTATTCAGTGGTGCCGTGTGATTTTTCTAATGTAAAATATGTGCCGTGGCTTAAAGAAGGTTGGGAAACACTGGTCCAGGGGTGGGAATGGGATCGGGATCCACTGTTTCCATGTTTCCCATGGATCCGCAAAGTTCTGGATGGTTGCTGGACCGGAGAAAAGGTTTAAAAACCCTGCACGCCAACGAGGCTCCGAGCAAAAGATTAGTTTTTCCAGCAGGAGGTTTTGAGTCCCACGGGCTCGTCTTCAGATGCTGAACAAAGAATGTTCAGCCGAGCCGTTTTCAGACATTTTTAAAAGGTCCAGCATGTGATTCCCAAACATCAGGTCATCTTCAATGTCTTTACATTTATTAGAAGTTCATTTTTGGTCCGATCTCTGAAAAGGAAATGATACAGTTTTTTAATGTGAAGCATCTTTTTTGTATTTTTATGATATATGAAGGCTTTTCCAGCATGAATCCTTGTATGGGGAAAAACAAATACCTATTCAAGATGTTTTTGTGATATTTTTCTATCTTTTTTGATGTTTGAAGACGTGTCTACCTTGAATCCCGATGTGGGAACTTAAATAGCGGTTCGAGATGTTCCAGCCCGACTGATGCTTCTTATTGAAACTTCAGTCTTTCCGGTGCATCGGTCTTCGGTTCAAGCATCTGAAGAAGAGCCGGTGTGGCCGGTTCTCACGAGGGAAACTTCACGCCGCCATTAGAACCTGAAGTTTTTTAACCCTAGAACACGAACGTCAGGTGATTTTCACCCACGCAATTCTTGTCATGGGATTTTCATTGTCTGAGTTTTATGGATTCTTGAGCAGCTTCAGGATGTTATTAATTGTATGTTTGCTTCCCCCCTCCCATCGGCCCATCTGGAAATTGATGAAAACTGTATTTTATCCAGGATATTGTATTGGATAAAATATACCCAATGTTAGTGTTCTAGGGTTAAGGGTATTTCTGAGCTCCGCTTCCATATCCGTGACAGATCCTGAGGTTTATGGGGGACCCGAACTTGAACGGGGCCCAGGAGAACCTGTTCGGCAACTACATCATCCAGAGAGGGCTGTCCCATCCGGACCTCCGAGACGAGATCTTGTCCCAAATAGTCAATCAGGTGAAATGATTCCCTTTAATTCTGAGGAAAGTGTCTTCATCCAAAACTGCACTGGTTATTAAATCCAATATCTCCTTCTCTTCTTTGGTCCTCCTGTTGCTACCAGGTTTGGCGGAACCCCAATGTTTTGAACTCTGAGCGGGGTTGGCTGCTCCTGTCCTCCTGTCTCTCTGCCTTCCTGCCCTCGCAGAGACTCGCCAAGTACCTGCTGAAGTAACACACACTCGTACACACACTTACCGAACGCCATAATTCTTTACAAAATTGGACGATTCTGAGCCGCTGCCGTCGATCCGATCGATGTAGGTTTGCGTCCGACTACGGACCGGGCGGCTATGACTGCGTCTGCCAGCACCGCCTGCTTCAGGCGCTGCGGCGGCTCGGCGTGGGGCCCGAATACGTCCGGACATACCCGCCGTGTCTGCTGGAGTGGACCGCCAATCGCAAGAGGGCGCACACCGTGCTGCACGTGCACTGCTTCGATGGTGAGAACAACCGCTCGCGGAGGTGGCTGGTCGAACAATGAAGTGCCCGCAGAAGTCGCCATGTGTCGATGGCGCACAGGCCGCAGGGAAAGGTGAACCGATGGCCATCCAGTTGGGAGGTCGTCTGAGGCTACAGGGAGCAGGAACTGGAAGGACCTCTGCAATGTAGCTCAGGTGGTAAGGAACAGGACAAAGGCGAAGTGCAGGTAGTCAAGAGCTTCCTAGATAGGGAGTCAGGAGACGGAGCGACAGGGCGAACGCCGTCCACCATCTGCTAGGGAGGTGGGGAGTTTAAGTGACGAGAGCCTGGTGACAGTCGTAGAGCGATCTCAGAGGTGGCTGAGGCTCAGCTGGCAGAGCCGGGAGTTTGAGGGTCAACAGTGTCTGCAAGCAAGACCCGGAACCCCAAGTTGCTCCCGATGGTCCGGCTAGCTGTCTTGGGCGGTTGCTCTGCCGCCATCGCAGTGTGAACTGGTGAAGCTACCGCGGCGCTTTGAAGCTGCAGGGGGTGAAAGCTCTGGCCTGCAGGGGTGGAGGAGCAAGAGGTTGACCACCTCAGTCGGAGTTCCATCCGCCAACCATAAAGGGAGGTGTTTTTGTCTTGACCAAGAAAACAGTATCGATCCATTATCCACCGTGATGAAGAACAAAACAGCTCCGGTCACGAGGAACACGCCCAGATCTGATTCCAAGGTGGCGTGACGAGGCAACGACTTTGACAAGCATCACGCAACAATCCAATCGGAATTCTGACCTTGATGGATCACACTTCACTTTACACTTTCCATGGCAGAAGAAAATCTATCATTTCTGGAGGCGCTGAGGAGAAAACGGGAGGCAGCAGAGGTGAAGCTGTCGGAGGTTCCTCTTGGTGGGTGGAGTCCATCAGAGGGACGGCGCATGGTAGATGTTCTGGAGATAAAGTCACACTGAGATAGTTTGGACGTGGGCAGAGGAAGGATGGAGAAGATCTGGGTGGAAGGACGCTGAAGCTGGAGGAGGACCAGAGAGGAGGTTCATGGATGGAGGTGTCGGCTTGAGGGAAGAGGGTTGGATGGAGTCAGATGATCGGCAGTGGAGACCCCTGAGGGTCAGAAACTCTCCATGAACCCTTCTTCTCCTTCCTGAGTGATGGTCCAAATCATGGTCTTGGTTGGGAGGCCCTCAGAGTCCAGCCCGGGAGGAGGACCGCCTCCCGTCAGCAGCTGCCCATCTCTTTCATTTCCTCCTCTCATCCACCTCATCGGTCCTCCGGCCTTTTTTTTTTTCCCTCTCTGGAGTCCACGGAGGATCAGGCAACACCTGATACCTGCTCCGGTCGGCCGGCTTTGTCCGTGTGTGTGTGTCTGCGGCGAGAACATACGGCGGCGTGTTTGTGTCGGCTCGCGTAATGACCTCGATTAAGTTTCTCCATATCAATAAAACAGCCGTCGACTGCGGCGGCGCTCGTGGAATCACCGTTACACCCGAGGCTTTCATTCATTTGTCACCCAGGTGTGTCCGTCCTGTGTCCCCTGCACTCCTGGACCACCGGCGAGCAGATGGCCAAGGACATCCTCCAGCACAGGTACGTCACAGGGGGAACACCGGATGGTGTCGCCTTCTCTGAAGAGTTTGGGGAAACTGTCATTACATGCATTGCAAGCACAGCATGTACTGCGTCCACAGGATACACAGAATACACAGTATATACAGAAGGTACTGGGTCTACAGTGCATATTCAGAATACACGAGATATATACTGGGTCTACAGTGTAGATGCAGTTTACAGAATACACAAAATACATAGTTTATATAGTGTTGACGGTGTACACAGTATGGACAGGGTTTACACTGTCTACAGTATATACACTGTGCAAAGTACACGGGACATACAGTATATACTATTTCTAAAGTATATTCAGAATACGCAGGATCTACAGTAAATAGCTAATACACGGGACACACAGTATATAGATTGACTCTGATTACCATATATACAGAATGTACAGGGAATACAGTGTCTGCAGTATGGACAGAATATATGGAATATACTCTATATACAGTCTCAATAGTATTTACAGAATATAAAGAATACAAAAGATGTACAGTATGTACAGAAAAAAAGAGCAGAATTTGCAGTGTCTACCGTATATACATGGTCTGTACTGTATATACTACATATACAGTGTCTACAGTACATACAGTGTATACACTGCCTACAGTATTTGCAGTGTCCACAGTACATGCAGTATATACTGTACATACAGTATTTATTCAGCAGGATCTAAGGGAGTGAGAGGATGTCTGAGGAAATTGAGATGAAGTGTGATGGCGCCCATTTTTAAGAATAAGGAGGATGTGCAGAATGGCGGTAACTATAGAGGGATAAAGTTGATGAGCCATACAATGAAGTTATGGGAAAGAGTCGTGGAAACTGGACTGGGAGCAGAGGCCAGCATTTATGAGCAGCAGTATGGCTTCATGCCTGGAAAGAGTACTACTGATGCAGTATTTGTTTTATGTATGCTAATAGAGAAGTACAGAGAAGGTCAGAGGAAGCTGCATTGCACCCAGAAGAAGCATATGACAGGGTGCTGAGAGAGGAACTCAGGGAGTCTGGTCTGGCAGAGAAGTATGTTAGACGGGTGCAGGACATGTATGCTGGGATCAGCTCTGAGCCCCTTCTTGTTTGCAGTGGTGATGGACAGGCTGACAGACGAGTTTAGACAAGAGTCTCCATGGACCGTGAAGTTTGCAGATGATCTGCAGTGAGAGCAGGGAACGGGTTCAGGGGTCTACACAGCGAATCCACCTTCTCCATGCAACCTCATTCTCTGGATCCTCCTCTCTCACACCAACCACCTTCATATCCTTTCTCACCACGTTCATCCATCTTCTCTTTGGTCCGATTCCAGCATCCGTCTACCAACATATCCACTCTCCTTCCTCTGTCCATGACCCGACCATCTCAGTCTGGCTTCTCTGACCTTCTCTCCAAAACATCTACCATGTGCCGTCCCTCTGACGGACTCCTTCCTGATCCTCTCTGTCCTGGTCGCTTCCAAACAGAACCTCTGCCACCTCCAGCTCTGCCTGCTATCTTTTGGTCAAACAATCATGATATTGGAATTATTGGACAGAAAAACAGTCACAGCTCAGCTTTTCCATGTGTGTGCATGTGTGTGTGTGTGTGTGTGTGTGTGTGTGTGTGTGTGTGTGTGTGTGGTGCAGGAGTGTTTCAGAGGGCTGCCGGGGCTGGTCGGTGCTGCTGAAGGAGTCCGCCCAGTGGGTGGAGCTGGAGGGCTCTGACTACGTCCTGGACCTGATGTCGGACCTGGAGCTCCCGGCTGACTTCCCCAAACTCACTAGCTACTTCATCATCTCAGCACAGGAGCCGACCAGAGTGCGACCCAACGCCAGCATGTAGGAGGACACACACACACACACACACACACACACACACACACACACACACACACACACACACTAAGTGACTCTCCTATGTGATGAAATAATCATTATTTTCCCTCCTCCTCCTCACAGAAGCCTGCTGGGTGGAGGGTTCGATGCAAATCAGGACGTCATATCTTCTGCAATGACTGGCTCAGATGGACTCACTCTTCAAGGTACGGTAGATGTGTGCACGCACGTGCACACGCACACACACACACACACACACATTTGAAGTTCACGCCGCCCATGAGATTCCTCTCCCGGCCGTCTCTGCAGACCTGGAGCCTCACAGAGGGATGGATCGTTATCTTGACAGCCTATTTGACCCCGTGCTGTCTGATGGAAATGGGGTGAGTTACATAACGGGCTCACACACACACACACACACACACACACACACACACACACACTCGACCACGGGAGGGGGAGGGGCTCCGGCGTCAGGCCTTCGCTGCCAGGCAGTGTGTCGGGACCTAAACTGTGTTTTTAGATGTCATGCACGTAGATGTTCCTCCTCATCTCGCGGGTTCTTCGGTTCTCGACGCCCCTCCTGGAGTCGCTCCAGGTTGAGGTTCGGGTCTTCGTGGATGTTGCTTGCACCTCAGATGTACCTCCAGGCTGGCGGCGAAAGCCCTCACAGATGCACCGTTGGTGATGGTTTTAGCACTTTTCTGCTTGCAGACGACAATGTGATCTATAGTGAGAGCGGGGAACAGGTGGAGGAACATCTAGAGAGGTGGAGGTTTGCTCTGGAAAGGAGAGGAATGTGCGTGGATCAGAGGTGAGGCGACAGGGAGTGGAGATCAAGAAGATGGAGGATTTCAAGGTCTTACAGTCAACAGTCCAGAGGGTAGGAAAGGGTGGAGAAGAGGTGAGGAGACGGGTTCAAGCAGGTTGGAAGGGGTGGAGAAAAGTGTCAGGGGTACCAAGAGATAGAAGAACATCAGCCAGAAGGAAAGGAAAGGTGGAGGAGACACTGGTGAGATGATCTACAAACACTGACAATGACCAGAAGACAGGAGGCAGAGCTGGAGGTGGCAGAGATGAAGATGCTGAGGTTCTTTTTGGGAGCGACCCGGATGGAGAGGATCAGGAATGAGTCCATCAGAGAGATGGAACATGGTAGATGTTTTGGAGAGAAGGTCAGAGATGGTTGGGTCTTGGACAGAAGAGGGATGGTGAATATGTTGGAGGTCTGGAGGAAGACCAGAGAGAAGATGGATGGACGTGGTGTGAGAGGGTGAGATGGAGAAGGTGGATTGGAAGGTGAACCCCCTGAAGAGAAAAGCCCAAAGGCGAACGAGCGTCTTCTAGACGTTCTGATCTGGCCTGCTTCAGTGTGCGCTGCATGTTTGAGGAGCTCAGCTACTTCCATGGCTTCTATTTTATCTGGAGTTTCCTCACCTTCTCAGCGGGGCTCATTGAAACGCCGGCTGTATTTCAGCGCGCAGGAATGTGGAAACCACGCTTACGAGGGTGATTTGCTCACAGGAGTGCAGGGAACCGGCGGCGGCGGCGGCGGCCGTGTCCAATCTATCAGTCCTCAGTAGTAAATGTCACTCGCGCTATCGGATGTGGCCGACAGGAAGTGGCGTGTATCAGATGTGTCGGACAGATCTCCCCCGCCCGGCGACCTATTACATTACCCGGTTACTGTAACTGTCACGGCCACTAGATCGCCACGGTGATTTCCCACCCGGGCAACGCGCGGATCTGCTTACGAGGAGCCGACACTCTGGCAAATGAAGGGCTTATTATTTAATGAGACGCGGACGCCGCGCACGCCATTCCCCCTTCCACGGCTCGCCAAGCGATCTCTGATCCGGAGGAGGTGACCGCCGCCACGACGGCAGCGGCAGAAGATCTCAGAAGAGGAGATCTTCACCCGTTCATCCGTTCATCCAGCGGGTGGCGCTGGGTGAAGGGTGAAGGACAAACTGGGAGCTGTTCTGGAATCACCTTCTCACCCTGTGGATGACGGCCGACGGTTCCTCCAACCCACGGCTGAAAGCTTTGCTTCTGACCATCAACCTATGGCTCTTCCGGTGACGGCGTACGGCTTCCACACGATTTCGTTTGGAACTGATTTTAAATTACTATTTCTTCATGATACTGTGTCATTTTAAAGTAAACAGAAATTAGTTTTTGAAGATAAATTTCCCGTCGGTGGCTCCCTTGCGCGTCTGGCTCTTTGTAAGGTGAGGAAATTAATTTTATCAGATAGCCAACTAGTTATAGTTATCTATAGTTATCTAGTTATCTGTAGATCAAGAAGCTGGAGGATTTCAAGTACTTAGGGTCAACAGTCCAGAGCGTAGGAGAGTGTGGAAAAGAGGTGAAGAGACGGTCCAAGCAGGTTGGAATGGGTGGAGAAAAGTGTCAGGGGTACCAAGAGATAGAAGAACATCAGCCAGAATAAAAGGAAAGGTGTACAAGACAGTGGTGAGACCAGAGATGATGTTTGGACTAGAAACTGTTCCAATGACCAAAAGACAGCAGGCAGAACTAGAGGTTGCAGAGATGAAGATGTTGAGGTTCTCTTTGGGAGTGACCAGGATGGAGAGGATCAGGAATGAGTCTATCAGAGGAACAGCACATGTTAGATGTTCTGGAGAGAAGGTCAGAGAAGCCAGACGGAGATGGTTGGGTCATGGACAGAGGAGGGATAGAGAATATATTGGTAGACGGATGCTGGAATTGGAGCTGCCAGGCAAGAGGTCTGGAGGAAGACCAAAGAGAAGATTTATGGACGAAGTGAGAGAAGATATGAAGGTAGTTGGTGTGAGAGAGGAGGATCCAGAGAATAGGGTTAGATGGAGAAAGTTGACTCGCTGTGGCGACACCTGAAGGGAAAAGACCAAAGGAGAAGAAGAATCTGTCACAGGGGTGCAGGACATGTATGACCGAGACAAAGTGATGATTGAGATGTTTTGGACATGAACAAAGGAGTTTTCATGTCCAAACCATGGTGAAGATCTGGGTAGAAGGTTGCTGAAGGTGAAGCTGCCAGGCATGAGGTCTCGAGGAAGACCAAAGAGAAGATTTATGGATGTAGTGAGAGAAGATATGAAGGTAGTTGGTGTGAGAGAGGAGGATCCAGAGAATAGCGTTAGATGAAGAAAGTTGACTCGCTGTGGCGACACCTGAAGGGAAAAGCCAAAAGAAGAAGAAGAAGAAGAAGAAGAAGAAGAAGAAGAAGAAGAAGATAGCCAACTAGTTTATCTGCTTCAACCTTTGTAATGGAAAATATTGTTAAAGAAAAAAAGATGATGCATTCTGGGCTGCGTGGACGGAGGAATTAGCATTTGGATCTGCGGTATGACTAATATACTGTGATAAAATTGATGAAACGGTCAAATACAAAGCGGCGCTTCGAACAAATCCATGCGGCACCAGAAGTCCCATTAAAAGTAAGACATTTTTAATTCATTATATGTTAAAAATGGCTCTCAATGAAATATATCTAGAAATATGTGGCCTTTCGGTCAAAAAAGGTTCCCAACCCCTGGTTTAGACTCCGTTTACATTCCTTGTCGTTCAGGTCGTCTATTTCCACCCTTGTTTGTTGTTTTTGCTTGTTGTTTTTTCCCATTCAGTCGTCCATTCTTATCCTTGATCTTGTTGTTGTTGTTCTCTCTACTGTCTATTTATCAAGCTATCTTCTAATTGTCTCTTTATTTACGCTGCTGGGAGAAAAGAATCCTCTTTGGGAATCAAAAAAGTTTCCAGCTAGCTCGCTAGCCGGCTACCAGGGGTCTCATTCATTCACTCGACCGTCGGAGGAACCCGGAGAACCGTGAAGAACCCGGCGCAAGAAGAACACGGAGCCTCGGCAGGTGAAGGAGCCCTGTGGGAATCCACTCCGGGCCTTCGGAGCTCATCGCCGCTGCTCCACGCCTGAACAAACCAGACGTGGGAACATGTGCGGCTCCTCCGTCACCGTCTTTTTTTTTTTTAATCCCTGTTTTCTGGATGCGGAGCTTCCAAACACACCTCGGTATTTTCCTACACACTTCCATTTAATCACTTCCACAATTCGTCACGTTGTTTTTTTTCCCCTCCTTTCCAAAGCTCTGCTCGAGGTAGCCTCCTTGGCTTCGTTTATTTATAGTCGCATATTTATTTCCTGCGTCACATCAGAAGAATCATTCATAAGAGAGGAACCCACCAGGAATAATCCCGGCTCGGCGGCTCCGCGCTGTTGTATAACTTTCATTTACATGGCTTTTTATCTGGTGTTAAAGCGCGGCGCTGCTTAGTCACCCTCCCCTGGCTTTGCAGAGGCGTCCTCTCTGACGGGGAGGCCGGGACGCCGAGGTCACCTTCTCCGAGCCCCGCCCACGTCCCACCGAGGAGAAGATGCGCCGGACACGAGCGTGGAAATGAGCTAGCGGTTAGCTTCTTGAAGCAGCTCAGCCGGAGAATCGTTCCAAGACCTACGAGAAACGGGTTCTCGGACGCCGCTTGTCGGTTAGAAGGAGAACAGTGTCGATGAAACAAGATCGGCGGAGAAGTCAGGAAACGAGAGGTTTGCACTTTGTCCTCGGACATGTTCTCCGCTGGAAACAGCGGTCCAACATCTCCTGGTTGGACATAGTAGATGCAAAATGACCTGCGCTTCACAGTGAGAAGGTCCCAGGTTGGATGCACGTACCAGACCTTCAGGGTTCCTCTCAGACGTGTGAATGAGAGGGTGTGTGTGTGGGCATCCACCCCACACACACACACATCCTTAACCTCCTGACCAATGAGGGCTCAGCATGATCTTCTTCTGGGATCCATACATTCACCGGGTATTTGAGTAAAGATCTCGTCCTTCACTCCTCCTGGACGAGGAACTCTGCAGAGAGTGATTTCCTGTTTGCACGGACCCCCACCGCCACTCCTTTCAAGGACACACACACACACACACACACACACACACACTCCTCACAGTTCTAACGGTCTGACAGGAGAAGAAAAAGGGTTTTAAAAAGCCAATGTTGCTCTAAATGGCAAACAGACAAGATTTGTGAGCGGCTGCTGATAGCATTTAGCATCTGAAGAGCCTGCGATTTCCCTCAGGGGTTGTTCATGAATCATCAGTTTATGTGTGTGTGTGTGTGTGTGTGTGTGTGTGTGTGTGTGTGTGTGTGTGTGTTTGGGTAAATCAATGTGTGCGGGTGTAGAACACTCTGAGGACCATAAACTTGGGGACAGAGCTGCTCTGGTATCAGATTCAGCTCCTGCTTCTATCTGCAGAACTCTTCTCCTTACATCTCGTCACATCTACCACAAGATTTTAATTTATGAAATCTGCGGATTCCGATTCTGACATCCAAAATATGTCTTACATGGATGTTTTGTGGCAGCATGGCGAGAACCTCCTCACAGCCAGAAGGTCCCTGGGTGGAGGTTCCACGTTCTCCCCGTGTCCACAGGGTTCCTCAGGGTTCTCCAGGTTCCTCCCACAGTTGGACAGCGGTGAGAGGGTGATTGGCTGGAGTTATATTTTGGCCGGTCCAGGGAGGACCTGAGCACAGGAGAAGCTGCATATAGAATGAATCAATGACTCTTGATATGCAAAGGCGTCGCAGTGACTCATCACACACACACTCACACACACACACACACACACGTTGCGATGGACGTTGTGGTCCAGTCTGCAGCCACTTAGTGTCCGCCGTCCCCCTGCAGGAGGCCGAATCCGCTGCGGCGCTCTCCGGCAGGATGAAGGGAGCAGGGGGGGTCGGAGGGGGGTGGCGAGACCAGGACTCGTCCGGCGGCCCGCCGCCTCCGCCTGGAGGTCAGACCCGAACACACACACACACACACACACACACACACACACACACACACACACACACGCGGGGCGTCAGCAGAGCAAACAAAGAGTGGAGATATGACAGCTGCGTGATTGTGTTGTTTGCGTGTCCGCAGCTGTGCGAGTCCTTCCTGTGGGCGGCGTGATGTCACCTCCCGTCGCCGCCGTCGCGCCTGTAACACCTGGTTTGTCGAGTGTGAAGAGAAATATCTGGAAAAAAAAAAAAAAAAAAAACACTTCTCTTTTTTTTTTTTTTTTCAAAATGGCCCTGCAAATATTCCTGTTTGTGCCGGTCTCCCCTCCAGATGCCCGCCAGGCTGTTCCGGCGCAGCGGCAGCAGGCCGCCGTCAACCAGCCGCCCGTCGCCGTGGTAACCCTCCATCTGGACCGGAGTCTGTTCCCTCTGTTTCTGCTGAAGGAGACATTTGTCCTTCTCATGATGTGTTTTTTTTTTTTTTCCCCTCTCAGGCTCCACCGGCTGCGCTCGGCAGCCCGGCGTGCAGCCCCCCCTCCACGCCGCTGCCCCGCCCCCCTCCCAGCCCGTACGCCAACATCCCGCCCAGCCCCTACGCCAACTTCACCCCCACGCCATTCGCAGACGCGGCGCCGTACCGCCCCTACGGGAACCCAGACCCCCCTGCACAGGTCGGTGCCGTTCCGGGTCGTGATGAAGTCTCGTCAGAATCTTCTTGTCGTTGCAGAGCGGAATAGAAACTGTAGATTTTGAGAAGGATTCAGTGATGTGACTGGAGATACGAGCTGCACAAAATGTCTTTTCATTGGTTTTACACCTGGAGAGACTCAAGAAGCACCTCTAGATCTTCAACCGGGAGCTTTTAGGACGTGGAATGATAACAAAGACCTCACAGCCAGAAGGTCCCTGCGTGGGGTTCCTCAGGGTTCTCCTGGTTCCTCCAAACAGGAGGTTCTTGGGTTGTTCAGATGGGGTGAATGAGAGGGTGAACGTTCCGACGTGTCGATTCGATTCGTTAATGAGGGAGTGGACGGTTTGAAGGGAGCGGAAAGGGATTGAAGATTCCTCTAATCACCCCGCAGTGGGGAAATTTCAATTTCACACACAGCAGAAAGTGGAGTGCAGTAGTAGCAGTTAAAAAAGATGTGCAGCAGTAAGATATATCTAAAAATATACAATAAAATAAAAAAATAAAGACTATAACAAACCATATGATCAGTATAAAGATGTGCAAAAAGCAGTTATTGTAGCGTCATTTCCTACTGAGCGCACCTGAATAAAAGCCGCTAAAAATCAATCAATAAATCTATGTGTACATATAAAGGCTGCACTTGTCTATAAGCCGCAGGTGTTTTAATTAAATACATACTGGTGGCATCTTTTGGATGGAAGAGCTTGTTTTCTGAACAGTGGCTGTAACAGGGCTGACAAAAAAGATTAAATATAAATAACAAGGAAAAGTCCATCCGTGCATCCATTTTCTTTGTTTATCTCGCTCTTCCTCCCGCGCACTAAAACCGTTAAAGTCGTCTTCACAACGTCCTCACAATTTCACGCTCATTTCATGTGTCCGATGTGACCGGGCTCCGTGTTTTAGCGGCGTGACGCTCGTTAGCCCAAAAATAGTCCATCAATTAGCCGCCTTGTTTTTTAAGCCGCGGGATTCAAAGCGTGCGGAAAAAGCAGCGGCTAATAGTCCAGAAATGACAGGATGTGTGTGTGTGTGTGTGACGTGTTAATGAGAAGGTGAATGGTTGTACGTCTCTACACACAGCCAGTGACCTGCTGGATCAGATGACATCACCAGTGAATGAATGAATCAATCAATCAATCAATCAATCAATCAATTAACGGTAAAACTCGGTCAAACTTTCTCAAACTCGACAACTCCCGATGTCCCGCTGTGTCTCAGGTGAGGCAGGATGAGGACGCTGTCCCTCGGAGAAACCTCACACACATCCACGTGGACAAAGACCGACCAGCCAGGAGGTTTGGTAAGACACACACACACACACTCCATTTAGTCCCTTTAAGAAAGCGCCATTAAATCTCTATATCTGTGTGTGTGTGTGTGTGTGTGTGTGTGTGTGGCTGCTCAAGCCCCTGTGGTGACGTCTCCTCCCCCCCCCGCTGGAGAGGTGGTGAAGCACTCGGTCCGGCCTCAGGAGCACCTGGTCCCGAGCCAGGACATCCAGGGTAGGCCTCCTGCAGGTCCTGGTCCATGATGTCCTCCTCAGAGGCTCTCAGACCTGGACCTCCTCGGGTTTGTGCTTTGTCTTGCAGAAATCATCAGGAGATACAACTCCCCGCCGCCGCCGCCGCTGCAGCCGCTGCCGCCTGGGAAGCTGTGAGATCTTACAACAAAAACAACTTCTTCTTTTTTTTAAGTTCTGTGCTTGATAGATGAATAATGGATTAATGAATTTAAAAACAGGTGGCTGAAGTTTATTTTCAAAAAAAATTGAACTTAGTTTCATCTCGTCTTTTCCATAAAACCTTTAATTTTGTATACAAAGTCCCTCCACCTGTCCTTCTCTGCAAAACCTCTTATTTTTTTTGGTTGTAAAAGTCCTTATCTTTATTCGTCATTTGTCTTGTTCAATGAATCTGATTATTTCGTTATAATTATTGATGATTGTCCGTCGCTTCTGGAAGGACAGCGGCTACAAGCTCACGTGCGCTTCCTTCAGGTGAGGCATCGTGTCGCCTGCCTCACCTCAGGACTTTATTTAGCATCACACACTTCCATGAAAGACCTGGCGCAGGCGGAAGGAAGAAAAATAATATGACGAATCTTCCGACGGACATTAAATCGCCGGCGCTTCGAGCGTCTTCCCCGGAGAAGCTCGGGAAATATAAAAACTCAGCTGTTTTTACAAAAGAAATGCATAAAAATATTGAAACAGGAAATAGGTCACACAGATCAGTGAACCCTTGTTACAGTGCAGCCTCTCTTTTTTCATGGGATTTGGATGATATTTTCCAGATGTATCAAAACATCATAACCCTAAAAACACCATCCTCTGTATTACACTTCCCACGCTCTTATACAGTGCATGAAACTCTTCTGGGCAACAATAACGTAAGATAAACATTGAAATACATCACAAAATGTGCAGTAGATGAGTGCATTAAAAATCATTTTAAATGTTATTCCGTATGACATGTGGCCTGGGTACAACGGTGGGAGCCAGAGTTTCCACGCTAAGGATCTTGCAAAGGAGATCTCCAATTTTTATTAATTTTATAAAATTAATTTTAGCTTAATTTTACTATATTTTTCACTTTTTTTTCTCTTCTTAGACTAGAATGTGGGAATTTCATCCAGAAAAAAATGGTCAAACGCAGAAAAAAACACTAAAGAACAATAAATCACAATTACCAAATTACCAGAAAAAAAAAATCTGCGAATTAGCGAGGGTCCACTGCAATATTTATTTCCTGTTCACATTATTGTTTTTTTTCTTATTTTCATGACGGCAGGTGAGGCAGAACTTCACCTGCCTCACCGCTGGAGATACAAGGTCATTTTCCATGTGCTCAGGAGACCAGAGGGGAAGTTCAAGAAGAAGCAAACACCTCGGGATGAAGCTCTGCAGATCCTGAAACCCCAGATGGACAACCCCCCAGCCCCGCAGGTACACACACACACACACACACACACACACACACACACACACACATATCCTGCACACTGTGAATGGAACTCCTTGTGTCCCTCAGCCCAAACGTCCCGTTGGACCTTCTCCTTCTGCGTCGGCAATGAAGGAGGCTGGTTTCAAACCCACCAAGAGCGTGAAGACCAGAGCACCAGGACGTCCTCCACCCGCACCCCCACCAGGTCCACACACACACACACACACACACACACACACACACACACACGGCTGCGCCCGTTCACTGCATCCATGATGTCCATTGACGCTAATTTTGAGTGTGTGCTTGTGTGTGTGTGTGTGTGTGTGTGTGTGTGTGTGTGTGCGTCCGTAGTTTCTAGAGAGCTCCCAGTGGAGATGGAGAGCATCCAGACGAAGCTGCACCAGAGGTCCAACGAGGAGCACTACACCTACACCAACGTGCCATGGAGACTCTACCTCAGGAAAGAGGTGGACACACACACACACACACACACACACACACACACACACACACACACACACACTGAGGTTCCAGGTGATGAACACAGGCTTTCTCCTGCAGGTGTTCTATCCCAGAGACAGCTTCAACAGCCCGCTGGTGCTGGACCTGGTCTTCAAACAGGTGAATCCAGAAACTCATACAAAGACTCTCTGATGCAGCAGAGGAGAGCTGGAGGAGATGGAGGTGGAGATGTTGGAGGTTCCTCTTTGAGAGTGGAGAGGACAGAGAGGATCAGGAAGGAGGCCCTCAGAAGGATGACTCATGGTAGATGTTCTGGAGATAAAGTCACACTGAGATGGTTTGGACGTGGAAGGAGGAGGGTAGGAGAAGATCTGGGTGGAAGGATGCTGAGGGTGGAGGAGGTCTGGAGGAAGACCAGGGAGGAGGTTTCTGGATGGAGGTGAGGAGGACTGGAAGATGGTGTGAGAGGACGGGGTGAGATGATGGTTGTGAGGATCACTGAAGGTAAAGGCCCCAAGGAAAGGAAGAAGAAGAAGAAGAAGAAGAAGAAGAAGAAGAAGGCCTGTGGTCTTCTGGAAGGTCAGCTGGCTGGTGAGATGTTTCACAGTGGATAGGACATGAGGGTCACTGATCCATCCCATCAAACCAGGAACTTCTCCTGAAGCCTCCAGTGTTGGGAATCATCTTCAAGGAGACAAAAACACTCCAACCAGCACAACAGCAAGTTCTCAGGGTATCAGAACTCCAGCTGACTCAGCATCTCCATATCTTCTGGGCAGCTCTGACCTTCTCCTCCGTCATTGAGTGAATGGTTGATCATCTCCAGGCGTCCCTGAGACCTGAAGCTCTCCCTCCCGAAATGAATATATCGGCGCTCTGCTGTGATTCATGGTGGCACCTCAGCTGAGGAGAAGGTGACAACCAGCTTCTCTTCTCCTGCAGGTGGTCACCGACACCCTGTCCGAGTCCTGCGTTCGCATCACCCGCGATGAAAGGACCAGGATGAAGGCTCTGCTCGGTTGGTCTCCTCAGAACATTCCCTGCTCTCCACCTGGCATGGACCTGACAGATGTGTGTGTGTGTGTGTGTGTGACAGCGGAGCACGGGGTGGAGCAGAACATGGATCCGGTGAAGGACCACGTGAAGAAAACCATCGTCACGGCGGCCCGTGAAACCTGGGAGATCTACTTCTCCAGGCTGTTTCCAGCCTCGGTGAGGAGAGGAGGAGCTCGGACGGGACGCCGCCGCTCCACGCAACCCTCACCCTCCGCTGTGTGTGTGTGTGTGTGTGTGTGTGTGTGTGTGTGTGTGTGTGTGTGTGTGTGTGTGTGTGTGCAGGGCAGCGTGGGGACGGGTGTGCAGGTGCTTTCCGTGTCCCACAGCGGCATCAAGCTTCTGAAGACGGTGAAGAGCAGCGCCGCCGCCCCGGACTACTTCCGCGTCCTGCGGCCGTACACGTGGGTCACATGACCGGCCTCGGCGTCCAATCGCGTTCCGCGCTTTTATCTGGCGTCTTCTTGAACGCGTTCAACTTCTTTTTGATTGGCTCTCCAGATACGCCGACATCCTGTTTGTGACGGTGCCTTCAGAGAACATGCTGGAGTTCAATCTGACCAACGAGAAGCTCATCCTGTTCTCGGCGAAGGCGCCGCAGGTCAAACATCTCATCGACGTCTTCATCGATGAGATCAAGAAGGTAAACGTGAAACGGATCTTCTTGCTCGTGTAGAAGATTCTGCAAAAACATCATCGGAGCTTCTGGGATCAGGAGAAGAACATTGAGAGGATTATCGTGTGACGCACTGAAGGTGGCGGCTGATTGGAGGTCAGAACCTCCTCCTCACAGCCAGAAGGTCCAAGCAGGGACCTTCTGGCTGTGAGGGCTCCTTCCTGTGTGGAGCCTCCATGTTCTCCCCGTGTCTGCGTGGGGTTCCTCAGGGTTCCCCAGGGTTCCTCGGGGTTCCCCAGGGTTCCTCGGGGTTCCTCAGGGTTCCTCAGGGTTCCCCAGGGTTCTTCGGGGTTCCCCAGGGTTCCTCAGGGTTCCTCGGGGTTCCTCAGGGTTCCTTGGGGTTCCCCAGGGTTCCTCAGGGTTCCTCAGGATTCCCCAGGGTTCCTCGGGGTTCCCCGGGGTTCCTCGGGGTTCCTCGGGGTTCCTCAGGGTTCCTCCAGCAGTCCAAACACATGCAGGAGCCTCTTTTCAATCACAACGAGATGAATGAATGTTTAAGCTAAAATTCTCTAGAGATTCTTCAGGAAAAAATTCAGATGAAGGGAAATATGAGTTTATCTGAGAAGGAGAATCCTTGTTCTTCCTGGAGAACACTTGAAGAACCTCCTCCCCCCTCGTCCTCCCAGGACTCGGACTACGTGATCGCGGAGAGGAACTTTGTGACGGACGATCGCTCCAAGCTCAGCTTCCACAAGGGGGATGTCATCAGGCTGCAAGTTCTGGACGGCTTGGAGAAAGGTGGGACCTCCTGCTGCTGCTGCTGCACCCTGGAGGACAACACTGATCCAGGAATGCATGTGTGTGTGTGTGTGTGTGTGTGTGTGTGTGTGTGTGTGTGTGTGTGTGTGTGTGTGTGTGTGTGTGCTCTTCCTCACCAGGTTACAGCTATGGGTGTGTGGTGAGAAAGAAAGTGGTGTATCTGGAGGACCTGAGGAGAGACAGCCAGGACTTTGGTGAGTGTTCCACAATCCTGGTCCACCTCCTGTAGATGCAGACCTTCCTCCTGGGGTGAAAGGAGACACTCCTCAGACGCCAAGTTCTCATTGGATGGTTTGGAAAGATCTTAGAGCCTCTCCTTCTTCTTCTTCTTCTTCTTCTTCTTCTTCTTCTTCTTCTTCTTCTTCTTCTTCTTCTTCTTCTTCTTCTTCTCAGCTCAGTGAAAAAACCCTTCAGGTGAAAATAGATCTAAGTTCTGTCATGGGAAAATATGTGACTCAAAGCATGAATATCTCTGGAGGCCTCCCTCTTCCCCTTTGGGCTGCTTCCTTCAGGGTCACCACAGCCAATCACCTGCCTCCATCCAACCCTCAGCCAATCACATGCCTCCATCTAACCCTCTTCTCTTGCACCAACTTCTTGTCTTCTCCCCCTCCCTCCAGAACATCTACCATGTGCTGTCCCTCTGATGGACTCCTTCCTGACCTTCTCCACCTCTTCACTCCCAAAGAGGAACCTCCAACATCTCCATCTCTGCCGTCTGTCTTCTCCTCACTGTCTCCAAAGCAAAGACCACGACTGCTCTCCTCTGACCTTCTCCCTTTGCTGTCAACCATAAGGACGGTGTCCTGTGGTCTCTGCTCTGCGCAGAAGGTGAGCGGAGGTTCTGGTGATCTCCTCTGAGGCCTTCAGCGCTGCTGGGGGCGTCCAGGGTGGAGCGGAACCAGATCCAAAGGGGCTCCTTTAGGTGTCGCTGGAGATGATGGTGCTCCGGCCAGGTGTGAGGAGATACAGATCACACCTCCAGCAAAGAGGGCTCATGGCTTCGTGTGTGTGTGTGTGTGTGTGTGTGTGTGGACATCAGGTTGGAAGTTCGGCGCCGTGTCGGGTCGTTCCGGCGCCTTCCCTGCTGAGTGCGTCCATCCTGTAGCTCCTCCTGACTTCCTGTCTCTGCCGCTGGATCGCACCGCCGAGCCCCAGGGCGGCGCCGGACGCTTCGCCGCGTCCTCGGCGGTGGCGGTCGCCGTGGCGTCGGCCGCCGCCGCCCACCAGATCGATCAAACCATCGAGGTACGCGCCGCCGCGCGCCGCCTCCGCCCGCGAGATTCAACCGACCGTCCATTCGTCCTCCTTTGTCCTTTGGCAGAAGGTTTCCCTGGACGGCTTCGCCGAGGGAGACCCGGACGAGAGCGTTCTCCTGGACAGCAGATATGACATGGTGGAGTTCGCCAGGAGGTTCTTCAGACAGGACTCTGCTGGGAAGGGGTGAGAACAGGAACGAGCAGATCCACTGGGAAGCAGATCTTGGGTTTCCTCCGGCCTGGAGGAGAACTCTGCTGCATGTCTGCAAGACTGGATGCGTGTCTGTCAGGAGAACGTCCAGGGTGAACCTGCTTCCAGGTCAGGTTCACCCTGGACGTTATCACTTAAAGGGCCTTTTGGAGATGTTTCTCCACAGGAGATGAAACACACTTTTGAAATGTAAACTGAATTAACACGGCATAGAACCTTATCTTTTGGCCTTTATGTCATGTATCAACAAAATGTGTGGCGATTCTGAAACCAATGAACAACTGCAGAGAAAATGAAATGACATTTTGAACTCCAACACTGGGTTGAAGGTTACTTTGAAGAAAAATACTCCATGTCTTTTTGAGTTTATTTAGGAAAAAAAAAGCCAAACTGAAATAATCCGCCGGCAGCAAACCAGAACCACCATCCTTTTCTTGACGCATGAAGTCGCTTATTAAGAGCGACAACAATAATTGAACAGGTTTTATTTAGATGTGAGAAGATCGCCATCAGCTTCAAATTTGAAATGACATTTTAAAAATGAACCCACTGAAATACAAACACATTTTAATGAAATGCTCATTATTTCATTATTTTCAAAAGTCACAGCGAGACGCATCAGACGGGTCAGAGAGGGGCTGCTGACGCCGGAGCTAGAAGATGGATGGATGGATGGATGGATGGATGGATGGATGGATGGTTGGATGAAAGATGGATGGAATGACGGACGGATGGATGGATGAACTTCTTCCTCCACTGTCTGGATCTAAACGCAGCGTTCCATGTTGCTGCTGTCGCTGTCTTCTGGTTCTCCTGCAGGTCGAACAAGAGCCGAGACACCAGGGACGCTGCTGAGATGGTCAAGTTCTCCAAGGTTCTCCTCCCTCCTTCTTCCATCCAGTCACAGAAACCTGCATGTTCCTCTCAAATATCACCAACCTTTACCTCAGATCTCATTCATTTTGGATGCAAAGCAAACCCGCCTTCCAGGAACATCACCATGCGTGGTGTGGACCTTCTCGTTCTTCACGCCATCCCTGGTTCTCTCTCTCCTGCAGACGCCCCTGAGCCAGTCCCTGATCGACTTCACCGATCCGGCCATGAACAGGGTGGCGGCCGATCTTTTCCTGTGTAGGTTCCCGCCTCCTCCGGACCACGTGCCATCTCTGAACATCTCTCCAGGATAGCCTGTCCAACATCTTCACCACCATTGTGTGTGTGTGTGTGTGTGTGTGTGTGTGTGCGGTTAGCCGTGATGCGTTTCATGAGTGACTCTCCGGCCAGAGGGTTGACGGAACAGGAAATCGTCTGCACTTTTCTCAAGGTAATCATGCACACACACACACACACACACACACACACACACACACACACACACACACACTTATCATACGTGTGTGTGTCAGTTGGTAGGCGAGTTCACCTTGATGAGGGACGAAGCTTACTGCCAGGTCATCAAACAGCTCACTGCAAACACCAGCTCCAAACCGTAAGTCCTTCATTCACTTCATTCACACATGTGTGTGCCCATCTCACACACACACACACACACACACACACACACACACACACACGCGCCGCTGACCGTGCACTCTCACAGCGACAGTTGCCAGCGCGGCTGGAGGCTTCTCTACATCCTGACGGCCTACCACCGCTGCTCGGAGGTCCTCAAGCCGTTCCTGCTGAAGGTCCTGCTGCAGAGCTCCTGCAGCGCCGGGAGCTTCTTCCAGGGTAGGAGCGTCTCTCGGAGCAGAGATGGTTTCCTCACTGCCAGGAGGAACCTGCTTGGATTCCCACAGGGTTCCTCTTGGTGTGGGGTCTCCATGTTCTCCCCGTGTCTGCGTGGGTTCCTCGGGGTTCGTGGAGAACCTTCACCGTCCAGATGGTTGAACGTCTCTAGATTACGTGTGAATACCGGAGTGTCTCGGTATGCGGCTCTGTGATTGGTCCGGGGTGAGCCCCACCTTGTCCAATCACGGCCCTCCATTAACGGCGCCCGTAACGAATGAATGTATCTATATCTTCGTTATAAATCCCAAAGTTTGGTTTGCGTGCACGTTGAAGATATTCCAGGTGTAACATCTTCACGACTCGCCTCAGGTATCGCCAAAGCCTGCGAGCACAACCTGAAGAAGACCTTCCAGTACGGCGGCCGCGTCGTTCCACCGAACAGCATGGAGATGAAGGCCATGATGGTACGTTCTCGCTTCTGTGTGTCCTCCTCGGCAGAGGAGGGGGAGGATTCAGGTCCAGTGGGAAAAAGTAGGGTTGGCAGAAAAAAAGCTGAGGAGAAGGTCCCGCAGGTATCTTCAGACCTGGAACAGGAGGACCTCCTGAGGGAGAACGCGGACGGATGGAGATGTTGACCCAAGATGGTCCTCCTGTCGAGGACTGTTACGAGGACACTGTTTGAGAGCAGCTTCATAAATAACTGTCACCTTTAGTATCAAGATGTTCCCAGAGTTCGAAGCACGATGACCTTCAGTCAGAAGGTCAGAGGCGTGGCAGCAGGATTCGACAGTATTTATCACTCGTCTTCTTTTCCTCATCATCTGCCTCCATCTAAGCTTCTCCTCGGCCTGTCCTCTCTCCTCTCTGGTCTCCTCCTACCCAGATCTTCTCCCTCTCTTCTCATCCAAGTCCGAACCATCTTATCTCCACGTGCCGTCCCTCTGATGAACTCCAACCTCCTCATCTTCATCTCTGCCGTCTCCAAACCAGACATCGTGGTTGCTCTCACCTCCGTCTTCTCCACCTTTTCCTCCCGAACACTTTCCTCCACCTTCCTGCTGGCACACGTTTCTCCGCTAAACAGTAGGATTTATCTCAAAATGGAGACCAACTCCTGGACCAAGACGATTTATCTGAAGATCAGACGGTGTGAAACCGTATAAATGTCAAATGTTCCTCCATGTTTGGCATCGTCGTCTGAAGAATGGAGTGAAGTAGCCATAAAACCAAGATGGCCGCCGGCGTTCCTGCCGAGAAACAGTCAACGTGAGCGTGTGCTTTGGCTTCCTCAGGCGGGACGGAGCTCCAAACGTCAGCTGTTCCTCTTCACCGGGGGCCTCGAACGCCACGTGAAGATCAAAACGTGCTCCGTGAGTGGCCGCCGCTAACCGCCGCTCGCTCGCCGCCGATGGCGTGGAGGGTCGCTCACGCCCGCGGACGTGCTCCTTCCCAGGTTTCCCTGGAGGTGATCGAAGAACTGTGTTACGAGATGGGGCAGCACCGGCCGGAGGCCACGGAGGAGTACGCCATATTCCTGGTCACCAACAGAGGTGGGCTTTCGCCGGGCCGTCCAGGAAAAATGGCGGTTTTTCGCCGACGGTTCGGTCCGGACTCCAGGATGTGTGTGTGTGTGCCGTGTCTCCCCAGGGCAGAGCGTGAGGCCTCTCAACAAACACGAGTACATCCTGGACATCGCCACGGAGGCCGAGGTCGCCGACGCCAACTACAGCTTCTGGTTCAGACGCGTGGTCTGGACGCAGCCGCTCAGATTTGAGAACGAGCTTTACGTGGCCATGCACTACAACCAGGTGAGGAGCGCCTCCTCCCGCTAGCCGCCCGCTAGCCGCCCGCTAGCAGCTCCACCATTTCGACGGCTAACTCTCCGCCCCCGGTGTTTTGGCAGATCCTGCCGGATTATCGTAAAGGCCTGCTCAACGTGCTCCCGGACGGGAAGGTCAGCGATCAGCGGCTCCACCAGATCTCCAAACTCTCGGCTTTGCAGCACAGAGCCAAAGACGTGGTCTTCACCCCCAGCATGTGAGGAAAACACGCTTTCTGTCCTCGGTGATTCAAAACCAGAGGACGTCCTCATTCTGAGTCGAACGGGAGAGAATCACTTTCAGCCCAGATGTATTCACCGCTCCTCTAAATTGCAACACGCCTGCCGGATATGAAGTGGATTCAACACTCACACACACACACACACACACACACACACACCTTAACAGCACATCAAGATAAAGCTGCACAGGAGTTGCCGGGGGATTTAGATCGGCAGTCGCAGGGGGTTCAAATGGCACGACTCTCTTATCTCCCCCGACCGGTATCGCTCCCCTCCTCCTCCCGACGGCAAAACAGAGCAACTCACTGATTTGTGAGAAATCATCACGAGAGAGTCAGACTTTGTGTTTATCTTGGATTCCGTCTCTTCCGCCGCTCTCCCGCAGACACGAGCTGTCAGGGTACATCGCCGCCGCGCTGTTCAAGAAGCAGCCGCCGCAGCAGTGGGTTGCCATGGTGACGCAGCACATGCAGCAAGTGCAGACCCTCAGCCCGCACCAGGCCAGAGCGCAGTTTCTAGGTAGGAGGACGCACACCAGTCGCTGTGGACTCCGCAGGATTTGTTGTCTAAATGTGTGCGAGCTTCCCCGCGCTAGCTGCTCGACGGATAGTTTGGGTAAATTTGTGTCGTCGAATCCGTGTCAAGCGGTCGTCACAAACAGATTTAACGCGTTGCAACAACACATAAAACCGTTGTGCGACCTGAACGTGACTTCTTGACCTTTATCTGGCGGCCGGAACGAAGCCACATCGACACTAAACCCCGCGTTTGTCCGTAATCCTGCTCAAAGATATCTAGTAACCGACCCTCGTGCGGAGTCGCAACCGTTTATTTTTGTCCAAACTCCTTCTGAGACCAGGAAACATGAAGCAGCAGCTGATGCCAGTTGTTTTTTACTCCCCCGTGACAAGGCAAGTTTTGTAATGTCAGGGTTGTTCACTATGTGTGGACTTCTGTGTGCGTGTGTGTGTGTGTGTGTGTGTGTGTGTGTGTGCGCTCTTCAGGCCTGGTCAGCGCGTTCCCCATGTTCGGCTCCTCGTTCTTCTACGTCCACAGCAGCAGCTCCAGCGCCCACTGCGCCCCCTGTATCGTCGCTGTGAATCAAAACGGTCTCCACTTCCTGCACAAGAACACGCATGTAAGCGCGCACTCGAGCCAAAACATGAGCCCACGCGCGACGGCGGCGACGGAGATGTAGTAAAGTAGAGATGTTTGGGCTCTGTGGCGCAGGAGCTGATGTCAGTGGTCCCCCTGGTGGAGGTTCAGTCCAGCCGCACCCAAAGACCTTCTGCCGGAAGCAGCTACCCGTACGTGGACCTCACGTTGGGTGACATGACCGCACAGCGGGTCGTCCAGCTGCAGCTCGAGCAGGTATTACGCAAATGCGCACGTGACGGTCACAAGTACGGGCCGCGTTTTCTCCCTCCTCACGCCGCCGCCGTGCGTCCGCAGGGCCTGGAGCTTTGTCGAGTCATCGCCATGCAGGTGGAAAACATGATGCTGGCGCGGGAGAAGAGGCTCACTCTGCCCCCCAGCGAAATCACCATGTTATAGGCCGTCACCTTTTTGCACGCACACACTCAGACAATAAGCTACAGCTACAGCCTACCTCTTTTCACCGGCGTGCCGATTCGGCACGCACGCAATAATCGACGCACGCTTGCAACGCGACCGGAGGCCTGAACAAAACGAACACGCAAAGGTGGGTTCGCTTGTTTTCAGGTCAGCTCCTGAAACGGATGAAACTTTACACCTGTTTTATCCGTACCGGAGCTGCTATTGGGAAGCGAAGAGGCTTCGGGTTATTTGTTGTTGTTGGTTTTTTTTTAAAAGACGAGTTTCTTTTTTATTATTTTTTATTTATACCGTGAATCGGGGCAGTTCACATTGGTCATTTTCAACCGTTTCATTTTGTAAAAACAATTTATCAAAATAAAGTCAGCGGAAAGCTTTGGTGTTGTTTTGTTAGAAGGTCCCCGTTTGGCCCGAGGGCCTTTCTGTGTGGAGTCTTCATGTTCTCCCACGTCTGCGTGGGGTTCCCCCGGGTTCCTCCCACCGTCCAAACACATCCGGGAGGTTCACCGGAAACCCTGGAATCGTCCAGACGTGTGGGTGAGAGGCTAAAGCGGGTCGTCTTCATGGAACTGCTGAAAGTGCCCGACTAAGAAAAAAGTAAAGGTTGAAAGTTTGTCTCTTCCCCCAGGTGGTGTGAATCATGTATGAAGTGCCTCCCGCAAGCATTACGAGCGCCCCCAGCAACCCCCCACCTCCCACCCGCTCGCCCTCTTTCATTTTGAAACCCAACTATTGCCTGTGGCAGTTAAATGCAATTGGATTACGTTATTCTTTTATTTACGTGCTTTATAACCTTAACACCGGATATTTTTCACCGCGCTCGACTGTAGGGGATTTTTTTTTTCAATGTATGCATATAGAAGAATTAGAAAGTAACACTCTGTCTCTGCGAGTCTTAAATCTCTTGATTAAACCCCCCAAATTTGTCTTTGTGAAGCAAAGTGATTTGTTGTCTGGAAGCAAAGACCTGCTCTGTTCGAGACCGGAGAAGCAATGACCCGTCTCATACATTTAACTGCGCCATTGAGCAAAACCAACGAATCGCAAATATATTTGCAGATAAAGCATTTTGTAACTTGCGCTGTCAACATAACTCAAGCAAAAACATACAATTTGGAGCCCAAAAATCTTCTATTGGCAATAAAAGCGATTTGATTTTTAAACCCCCCGGACCAGAGGCCAATCAGTCACGTTCATTTCGAGATGGTGCATTTTTTTTATCAAAAACATACTCAACTTGCTCCTATTCTACTTTGGATTCTAACTGTTCGTTTTATACGCTGGTAGTGTCAAGCCTGCTCTGTTTTATTGCGCGCTGAAGTCCACGCAGCTGAAACTGGAGTATTTTGTTGTTGTTTTTTTATTTTATTTTATTGAACATAAACAGTATAAGCAAATATACATATGTACAAATAAACATGACAAGGTTGAATCGAATGTCAATGAAACAACCGGGGATGAGGGAGCAAAGGACATAAGGACATTTTGTTCTGTATGTAATCAGAAGTTAACAGTGTTAAAGGTTTGTGAGTAATGTTTAATGCTAGACAAAAAAGAAAGTAAAAGAAAATAATTAAATTAATAGATAAATAAAATAAAAAATAAATAAATACGTTTAAAAAAAAATTGCAAGGGGAATATAACATACACTGTTCAAAAAAATAAAGGGAACACTTAAAAAACACATCCTAGATCTAAATGAATGAAATATTCTTATGAAATACTTTGCTCTTTACACAGTTGAATGTGCTGACAACAAAATCGCACAAAAATGATCAATGGAAATCAATTGTATCAACCCATGGAGGTCTGGATTAGGAATCACACTCAAAATGAAAGTGTAAAAACAAACTCCAGGCTGATCCAACTTTGATGTAATGTCCTTAAAACAAGTCCAAATGAATGTGTGTTGCTTCCTGAGTGGACACTATGATTTCACACAAGTGGGATTGACTTGGAGTTACATTGTGTTGTTCAAGTGTTCCCTTTATTTTTTTGAGCAGTATATATTTAACTTGGTGGTTCACAAGAAATCACAGACATCAAACTGTATAATTTTTTGGTTTTTGGATTTTTCCAGAAGTTTTAAGGATTTTTTAAATAATTCAAAATAAAGAACATAAAATTGGGGGAACACTTTTGCATTCGGTTTTTGTGAACGAAGAACTTGGCCAGGATTGAAATAACATTGACAAATAGTTCCAAATAGTTGCTTAAAAGTAAAAACCAAATGTTACATCATCTCTTGAGAAAGAAACTGGTGATGATGGAAAATTATCTTTAGCCCATTTTTGAGTTTTAGCCCAAAAGTCCTGTACTTTTTCGCATGAGAAAAATATACGGTCAGTGGTTTCAATGTTGTCTTCACAAAAGCTACAAATATTAAAGCGTCCCCTCAATAATTCCTTAGATGGGTAGATGTTGTCCATCAGTTAGAAGAACCTGGAGTCTTCTGACGACCCAACATGGACTGATGTTCCTGAACGTCACATGACCGCCTCCCCGCCCCCTCCTGTGTGCCCGCTACTGCGCATGCGCTCACCTCTGGCAGGTTACACGAGTTTATTTTCAGCCCCTCTCCTGGAGACGGTCCGGGGCGCCGTAAACTGACCCCGACTGCGCCTTGTGTGGAAAAATGGGGCGATATTCTCTTGGCTTTTGAATTTGGAGGACGTCTCCGACGCGCCGAGGTTTGGAATCTAGCGGGGACTTGTGAAATGTTGCTGCGTGGTTTGTCGATTATTCCACGCAGCGACAGGCAGACCAAGCCAGGCTAGGCTAGCTAGGTTAGCTAACTAGTCAAACTGCGCGGCCAGTTCCGTGCGGCCTCCGCCGGCGGGCCGTGTTGACACAGCGTTTATTCGGGCTCCGCTTCGCTGCTAGGGCCCGGCGAAGAGCATCGGCCGCCGCCCGGCGAGTCTGACTGCGCACGGAGGTCTCAATGAGCAGACGAGCAGGCGGAGCGAGCTAGCTAGCTAGCGGTAGCCACTTTGCGCCGGACCGCGCAGCGAGCGCATTCTCCGCCCGCTCCCCCGGAACGGGACGACTTCCACCCGCTTTGTCACCGTGCTCGCCCCCGCTCCAGCTCCAGCTCCCGTCCCCGACACCGGGCTAAATGTTGTGCTAACACGCAGCGTCGATCCATGCTAGCCGCTAACTGATCCATGCTAGCTAGCTAGCTAGCCAGGCGTGCGCGTCTCAACACAGCAGTCGCAGCGTTCGGGCGGACATGGCGGCCAGCGGCTACTCCGACCTGCGGGAGAAGCTCAAGTCCATGACGCCGCACCGGGACGAGCACAAGAACAAGTACGTGGACGCGACGAGCAACGGCGGCGTCAAAGGCCGGAAGCGCAAGTATCGGGAGTCGGACGACGACGAGTGCGAGCACAGCGATGACAGCGCGGAGCTCCGGGAGCAGGAGGCCAACCGGGTGAAGAGCAGCATCCTGCAGAGGAGCATCTTCTCCCCGGAGGAGTGCGCCCGCATCGAGGAGAAGATCGACGAGGTGGTGGCGAAGGGCGAAGCCGGGCTGTACCGGGAGCACACCGTGGACCGGGCTCCCCTGCGGAACAAGTACTTCTTCGGCGAGGGCTACACGTACGGAGCCCAGCTGGAGAAGCGCGGCCCGGGCCAGGAGCGGCTCTACCGGAAAGGGGAGGTGGACGAGATCCCGGGCTGGGTGCATGAGCTGGTGATCCAGCGCCTGGTCTCCCACGGGGTCATCCCGGAGGGCTTCGTCAACAGCGCCGTCATCAACGACTACCAGCCCGGCGGCTGCATCGTGTCACACGTGGATCCGCTGCACATCTTCGCCCGGCCCATCGTGTCCGTGTCCTTCTTCAGCGACAGCGCGCTGTGCTTCGGCTGCCGCTTCCAGTTCAAGCCCATCCGGGTGTCGGAGCCGGTGTTCGTGCTGCCCGTGAGGAGGGGCAGCGTCACGGTGCTCAGGTCAGCCGTGCACATTTACACGTCAGGGACGGGCTTCATGCAAACTCACTTGGTCTTGAGTTACGAGCTAGTTGTCACAACTCTGATTTCAACTTTGATGTACGAGTTCAGGGTAGCTTCGAACCTGAAGTGCGGATAAGTCATCGTAAACATCATGTGCATGGACTGTGCGCTATAGACGGGAACTGGGGACATCGTTAACTAGTAAAAAAGGTGCAAGAAATATGCAACTTTTTTTCCCCTAGATTATTCCAAAGCTGTCTTTCTGAATGGACCAGAACGCTTGAAGAACACCGTGCTAGACAAAGTTTTTAGTTGTTTTTCAGGAAGAAATAGTTCAATTTATCGATTAGCCAAAGTAATACAGATTACTAAGTGACAATGTCACATTGATACATCTTGGTGTCTCAATTTTACGTTTATCCTTAAGAGGACAAACAGTCTGTCTATCTTGAACAGAATAGTTATCAAGTTGGACTTTGAACACACACACACAAACACACACACACACTACTGCTTGTGTGTGCCTGATCTTTTTCCTTAAAGCATCACAATGTTTTTTTTTTTTTTCCCAGTGGCTACGCAGCAGATGACATCACCCACTGCATCCGCCCCCAAGACATCAAGCAACGCCGTGCTGTTATAATCCTTAGGAAGTGAGTCAACACGCTCTCTTGCAGCGAAAGCGACTCTGCTTTACTGCTCGGTCACTTTTTGATTTCAATTGACTTTTTTTTTTTTTCCCTTTTTGTCAGGACCAGACCTGATGCCCCACGGCTCGACCCTGAAAGCTCCCTGAGCTCCTCTCCCGCGGAAAGGCCGGCGCCGTTGAAGGCCAAGCGCTCGCATCGCAAAGCGGACCCCGACGCCGCTCACAGGTGGGCGCCGTAAACGCGCCCGTGGGTGGATGGGAGCGCCGGCCGGACTCGGAGAAATATATGCAGAATTATTAACAGCCGTTCGAATCATAGCTGCTGCTCAAAATGGGAAAGAGCTCGCGGTGACTGCCCGGCAACGCCGTGCTGCAAACACGCAAGGCGGGGCTCTTTCCGTGTTGTTTTTTTCCAATTTGGAAAACACCCATAACTTAAACGCACAGGGACAAAGTGGCTCATGATGCAACAACTCCAGCTGTTTTATTAAGCGTATAAAATTAAATATGTTGTATTTTCTGACCAGGGAAGGACCAAATATCAGTCAGTGGCTTTTTTACTTTTTCCCTTCATTCTCATATGCATGCAAAGATACAATATGGTCACATTTGTGTATATCATCGTAGCAGCCGCGACCAGCTATCCATATCACAGGTTGTTTTCTAAGGCGCACACTTGTTGCAGTACATTTCTCAAATTCCATTTATCTTTTTTTCTTTTCAGAGACGTTAGTCTTCCTGTCTGACATGAATATGGAACGTGTGCTTCGCTGAACTTGGTCGAAAATGCGTCGTTCATACTCAATCTGACGTGGTTTTTCTCGACGTTTTTTCGTGTGTCCTCCAGGCCGAGGGTTCTGGAGATGGACAAGGAGGAGAACAGACACCCGTCGTTCTCCCGCCAGCGTCGCCACAGCATCAGCTCAGAGAACTACTGGAAGCGGGAGCAGGATTCCGACAAACATCGGGAGAGCTCGGGGCGCAAAGTGAAAATGAGACGTCACTGAGACGGTCGCCTCTCACGCCCATCTTCTTTATATGTATTTGTACGATTCTTTGGTTTGCATCTCTGGCTCCAGTTTTAGTCTGGCACAAGGAGCGCCGTCATTACGTCTTCTGAAGTTTTGATTTGACCTTTTGGACTGTCTCGTAGTTAACGATGCGGGTGATCTTTGCTACACTTTACAAAAGCTCAAGTTACTATTACAGTTAGTCTCTTCCGTTGGCTCTTCGATTACCTTTAAATTAAAGCAAGTATTGCTTCTATGTTCATAAATACTGCAAGATGGCATGTATTTTTTTGTAACCAAGATGTACAGACCTTTTAGAGCAAAGAGGACTATGTACGTATGGACTTGTATAAAAGAACCTGAGCTGTAATCTAAATTGTTATAATGTACAATATGTTTGTATAGACTTTGACCGAGGGAACTTTTATGAAGAAAGGTATCTTAGTTTTTCACATTGACATTTTGACCCCCCCCCTCCCTTTACTTTGCCACGCCAGATCTCCGTAGCCTCCCTGCCGCGGCCGTGCAGTCTGTGCTTCAGGTCCATTGAGCTGCTGTTGGTCAACCAGGTGAAGGTCACAGCGTGGCACGTCACCTAAACTGCTCAGGCCTGGTTTTGGAGTTGCTTTACCTGACTTAAGAGAGGCCGTGTAATGGCTGTTCTGTAATAAAACTAAAATTTTTCTCACTTTAACCGGCTGGCATTTACTTTTAACAGAAGACACGGTCGCGTCCCGTCGAGCTGGCGTCCGAGCGCTCAGCCGGGGAAAAAAAAAAACAAAAGTTTGTCCTTGCAGTTTGCTGTGTAAACACATTAGTTTCCTGCTTCCAGTCAGCTGGATTTGGCCGGGGCTCTTCAGCGCTGACTGCTAGCTTAGGCTGGAGTTACACGTGGACAGAAATAGCTCGGGTTCACACGACACGCCGTCGTTTGAACGTGTGTGAAGTGGCTGAGCAACGTTCGGGGGTTTTATTGGTCTGCGACATTCTGCAACAGGGTGTTCTGCGTTGCGGCTTTTTAACAACTAACGGAGGAAAATCTGGAGGAGGTCCGACCGTGACTTTGTGTTTTCGCAGCAAGCGCCGGTCACTTCTATTTGAGGGAGCGCAGAGGCCGGGTGGACGAAATAAAGTTGAAATTGTCTCCGCGGAGTTTGTCTGCCGTTCATTAAATCTGGGAAGCCCCCGCTTGCTCAAACACAAGGACGGGGAAGAACAAAATGGAGCATTGTTTACTCTGATGGCAATGCGGGGACGTCCAGCAGAGCCGAGCGACTTCTGTAAGAGTTGAGAAGCATCGTGTTCAAACCGGGCTACCCAAGGATCAAGCCATACAGCGCTGTAATTATCATGAGTAATCTCACTATCTAACAGGAATATTTTCCATAACTAGTTTGTATATCTGTTGAGATCTGAGAACACCATCATGGGCTTTGAGAAGCTTTTCTCCCAATTCTGCCATTTTAATGGGCAGATTACACATTTATCTATAATGAGATCATCAGCTGCCGCCTTACTAAGAACCCAATACCTCAACACGCCTCATGACGGGCTTTTGGTGGTCAAAGTTAAAGGTCACGTCGCTGATCAAAATGTGTCTCTGGCTGCAACGTTACCCAAGCCTTAGTCTTATTCACTGCAAACAGAAGAGGCCTAAACTGTCCGATTACAGATTAAGAAGGACGGAAGATGAGCGTGTAAATTCTGTGTCCAGCTTCGGTCACATAAAAATAAGGGAATTTCAAGGGATTTTCAGGCTAATTGTTTATTTTACTGTCTCATGTTCTGCTTACACCAATTTTTGAATACGTGACAAGAAGGCTGTGAGTAAATGAGTTTGAAAATTCACGAGCATGAAGACAAAGTCAAAATAATGAAGAAATAAAATGAAAATTAGATTCTCACAAACTGTTTCAAGTAATTTCTCAATTTGCCCAACGATTCATTCACCTAATGTATATGTGTATGTGAGAGTGTATGTATAAAACATCTGTATATGTATATGGTGTCATTACATTTCGGTAGACTCTGCATTGCAATCCTTTTATTTACATGAATCTTTCGGGATATGTTGGTTAAAAAGTCTAAATGGGGATTGAAATCATTTTTTGTTATGTGCAGGTTTAGTTGGACGTCAAAGTTGATGTGGTTTCGGAGAAAACTGCTTTCTCTTGCGTTGTTGTGGAAAAGTCAAAGACCAGTGAGTGAATGACAGCAAGCAGCCCTCCTGCTCAGCCGCGCAGTTCCGCGGACGTCCTCTAGGGGGCGCTGTCGCGACACACCGTCGACTTATAACCACCGAAGAAGACGGACAACCAGCTGTTAGCTAGCTGGTTAACGTTACTTCCGAGCAATAATGTTGGACCTACAGTTAAGGGATTTGTCGTTTAAATAACACATGTAAACAACCGCTAATGATTCGGGTCGAGGCTGTGCTTTTTTTCCACCCGCTGAGTGGTAAGTAACGCCATGATTTGCCGCGGTGATGCGAAATGTGTGATATTTTGTCTTGCTAGCCAGAGCTAGCTGCTAAGCTTTTCTCCTGCTGAAGAAACAACAAACTGTTTACTTCTCGCTGACAAACTAGTCGTCTCTCAGATGACGAAGGTTGTTCATCAAATTCCACAAAGGCGAACGTTGGCTGTGGTTTCAGGGGGTTTGTTTCAAGGGGAAGCTAAATTTGTTGGTGGTATCTCGTCAGAAGTCACAGAGGGCTTCACCTGTCACCTGAAATCGTCGACTGACGCCACAGTCCAATTTTACTTTCAAAACTTCTCTTTTCCGGTAAAACAAACGTATTAGAAATGTGAGGACTCTTTTTCGAGCACAAAACGACCACACTTCTACACACCAAAGTCACTATTTATTTCTCAAAATCAATGGAGAATATATATTAATTGGACTGGCCCAAGAAGGACAAAATCTGAAAGAATCTGACTGTTCAGATAACTAAATGTAATTCCCAACAAACCAAAGATGTGTTTAGTCAATCGAAACAAATCTTTAGTCATTTATTATAATATATATAATCATAAAGTGAAGGGAATCCCTTGTTTTGTTTCATTTCAGGGCCAATATGAGATGAGATGAGATGAGATGAGATGAGAACAACTTTATTTATCCCGAAGGAAATTGTTGTGCCAGAGTTTCAAGTAAAAAACATAACAGTAATAGATAATAGTAGAAAGGAGGAAGAATAAGAAATACAATGAAATATGAATTGTCTTAACTGTTAACTGTAGCTACACAGATTGAAGATTCCCTGCGGCTGAGGGAAGAATATTGATCATTGATGAATCACAGAGCCTGAAAGCCACAACTTGAGGGTAAATGAACCCCAGTGACAGTAAAGAATAGATTTGCTCTTAAATGTTTGGAATATTTAGTTTTGTGATAAACCTGATGAATGCCTGCTCTTCTAGAAGACGTGTGGTTTAAAGGGGTGTCGATTAAAATACGCTGATGTAGATTCAAAAGTTATACGACAGGCAGGTTTTAGAGATAATCCGTTGATCTTTAGATGACTAATAGGAAACTGCATACCCACTGAAAGGGATTTTAACCAATAGTTAATATTCAGGCCGGTGTGATGTAACATCGGCCAACCCTGATGCTTGTTTAACCCAGTCTGAACTTTGGCCTCAGATACAGAACTGCCCCGTCCCCCATGGACTGGGCGCCGTGGGCCGTATATCGTGCTGTAATCTGATGAAGGAGGAAGGTTGTTCTAAATTTGCCCGGGTCTATAAAAAGAACACGCCTCCGTTGGTGGGACCACGTACACATGGAGAGCTGAGAGGAGAAGGCCTCACTCTGGTGTTCATCTGAATGTGTTGAACACGCAAAACATTCGGGGCTTTGAAAGTTAAAAGTGTATTTATGTCCAATCATCTCTTGCGGTCCAGATGAATAATCTCTGCAAACACACACTCTTGCAGTCAGAGGTCTTAATCTCTCAAGAGACCTGAGGAAATAGCCAGAACACATCTAAGGGTTCGTTTTGTGGTGTCATTTACCAAGAAATTCAAACATTTTGCCGTTTTACGTGAGCGTCTCATTCCCCAGGTGTCAAATTCAAATTACCGAGTCAGTCCAATATCTAACCAGGCTCCCAATGTTGGTCTGTACGTGACGACCTTCATTTTTTTTTTTTTTTTTTATCTCCGATGTGCCTCCATATTCAGTTCCTCTTTAAACTTCTCTCCCCTCCGTTAATGTTGGAACATCAGCTTGTCGGATGGATGTGCAGTTTTAATTGGAGGCAGATATTGCGGGATCTTCTCGGGGGTCCTGTAATATCGGGGAGATGTCGGCCAGGCGGGAGGCAGCTGGAGTTCCTTCTCCCTCTACTTGGCAGTCATGTCTGCTGCTGCTTCCTGCTCCTCTGACTACCTGCTCTTTGTTTCCAAGGCTAACCGCGCGAAAGGACACGATGAACTTCCAGGGCGGTCGGAGACGAGGGGAGGATGGCATCGCCATGGTGATTGACTTCCTGCTGTCGAATGCCCGGCTGGTTCTGGGAGTCGGAGGAGCCGCCGTGCTTGGCATCGCCACGCTGGCAGTGAAACGGGTGAGTGTGTTTGGAGCTGTTAGCGCCACATCAGTGACTCCTTCCTATGCGCTCGGCCCGGGAGTCCAATCCGCTGCAGCGAGTTTGAGGGGGAAAAGCTCAGCAGAAAGCTCCGGGTACTTCGGGAACTCTGACGCGATATATAATCGCCAATCCCCATAGTTTTGTGACAATAAAAGATAATTCACTTTTTGTACATTCGTGTTCCCACTGCTTTTGGAACACGTGCTCAGACAATCGGGTCAGGGACAAAGACCAATATAGACCAGTCCAAAGTGTTAGCTTAGCTATATTTTTAACTCCTGTTTGGATAGCAAACAAATGGGATTAGTAAGACACGATCTCAGACAGGCTTGGCTTCCTACAGCTGGCTGTAGAGTTGTGTGTGTGTGTGTGTGTGTGTGTGTGTGTGTGTGTGTGTGTGTGTGTGTGTGTGTGTGTGTGTGTGTGTGAGTGTGTGTGTGAGTGTGTGTGTGAGTGTGTGTGTGTGTGTGAGTGTGTGTGTGAGTGTGTGTGTGTGTGTGTGTGTGTGTGTGTGTGTGTGTGTGTGTGTGCGTGTGTGAGTGTGAGTGTGAGTGTGAGTGTGAGTGTGAGTGTGAGTGTGAGTGTGTGTGTGTGAGTGTGTGTGTGTGTGTGTGTGTGTGTGTGAGTGTGAGTGTGAGTGTGAGTGTGAGTGTGAGTGTGTGTGTGAGTGTGAGTGTGAGTGTGTGTGTGAGTGTGAGTGTGAGTGTGAGTGTGAGTGTGAGTGTGAGTGTGTGTGTGAGTGTGAGTGTGAGTGTGAGTGTGAGTGTGAGTGTGAGTGTGAGTGTGAGTGTGAGTGTGAGTGTGAGTGTGTGAGTGTGAGTGTGAGTGTGACCCGTCGTCTGCTGACTGGCTGAAAGCTCTGCAGATGAGAAATGTTTCCTTTGAAACAGATCAACGTTAAAGTGAGACCTTCAAACCCAAAGGGTGGTCATGATGTTTACTGTCATAGCTGATGCAGCATGCTCATCAAAATGGAAGGCCCCTCTGGCCCCGTGCGTAGAAATCACGGAGATCCCGTCGACCTGGGCGTCCAGAAGCGCCATCAGTCACTACCGACTCCGTGTCCCGCCGGCAGAATCTTATGTCCTTATATGTCCCGACCCTGTTTCCACAATACAAACTCCGAGGCCGCAGACCTGCGGTTGCCACAATAAACCTTATCGCTCGTCGCTAATCAGCAGAGGGAATGTGATTAAGGTCCATTTGATTAAGTTTATAGGGCGAGCAGAATATTATAATATTAGTTGCTTAATCTGCAAAAATGCAGATACATCCGTGGCATGTGAAAGATTGTAGAGGGAAAAGACAAATACCCTTCAGATGTTTTGGATTATGTCGAATCATGGGGTCCGTCCGCGGGGCATCTACATTTTAAGTAGTTACTGCAATTCACATTGTTGGGTTGTTTTCTACCCGACTTTCACTGCGAACGGTTTTGAGTCAAATGTGGCAAAAGAACATTCAATTTACCGATAAAAGAAATGACCCAGTTTAGTAAAGAACAAAAAGACACAAAGACAGGAAGGCAGTGATTGTGTATGTAATGTTTCTTATTGACGCTACAGATCATGAGGTTTATGCCGGCAGCTCCCGGCCCCCGGGCTGCGGACCGGGACCGGTACCGGTCCGTGGGTGGTTTGGTGCCGGGACGCACAGAAAGAACACATAACTTACATTATTTCCATTTTCTCTATTATCCAAGTCTGAACGTTTTATTTTGACGAATGGCTGAACTCTCTGGGTTCCATCCGTCCACGACTCACTCTTGACGCCTGTCAAGACGCCGCCTCGGCCACGTGATGCATTAACGCTAATATTAAACCCACAAGCAACATGAGTAACAAAACAGGTATCTTTGGAAAGTTTCTTTGCAAAGGGGAAAAGGCCCAGTGAGGAGATAGAAGAAGAACCTTTGACCAGTAAGAAAAAGAAAGCTGCATTTAACAGACAATACCAGGAGACCTGCTGACGCATCATAATATGCGGGGTCCGGCTCTCCTGTGGGACAATGAAGCCTTCAAAAGTGCTGCACCACTTGGAGACCAAGCACCCTGCAGAAGAAGACAAGCCTGAGGAGGATTTGATAGAAAAAAGCAGGAGGGTTTATATATTGATACGTTTTTATCCACCACATCTAAAAGGCTGTGAAATGGGTCCGTGGTCGGGGAACGGTTTAGGTGACACGCCCGTCACTCGTGTGTGTGTGTGTGTGTGTCGCAGCTGATTGAGCGAGCAGGGCGGACGGCCGAGGACGAGAAGGTGGAGCAGAAGATGGCGGAAAGCTGGGAGGAGCTGAGTCTGGTCTCCGCCTCCCCCACGTTGATCCGGAGGGGCCTGGAGGGCGTGGTGATGAAGCACGTCGGCAAGGCGACCGGGCAGCAGAAAGGTGCGGAGTTCAAACACAAACCCGGTGTTCAAACACACGCGTGGCCCTGAACATCCTGATTCCACAGCCCTCTTTCTCCAACAGGCGACCTCTGCAAACCCGCTCCGGAGGCCGAGCCCAAGCCCAGGAAGATCAAAAATTTCACCCTCACACTGCAGGTACGGCCCCGACCCCCCGCCGGGGACGAGCGTCGCAGGCGCAGGATTGCCGCTCGAGCTCGGCGCAATCATTTATGCATGCGTAACATGTTTTGCGAAGCGCGGCGCGCGGGGAATACACAATGTCATGCACGGGTGAGGCAGCACAAAGCCCAGAGAGGCCTTCCTGATGAAAGACAGGCAAAGAGGCATGAACGGGCTTTAGGTTCACGCACAAAGCAGCCCGGTGATGCAGGAGGTTCGCCGCTCCCTCTGTAGCTGTGACATCAAATAATTGCCTGGCTGAACGTTTGTAGAGCAAAAATAAAAAAAAAAACACAACACACGCCCGCTCCCTGGAAGCCACTCAAAAGAGTGGGATTTGTCGTCGTGACAACCCCGTCACACACTGGCAGCTGTGTCCTTTTCTAAGCGGCTGCACATCTTCCAGCCGCAGTGTTGCACATGCCAGTATTCCAGCGTGGAAACAACTGGATTAGCTTTTTTTTTTTTTTTTTTCTTTTTAAACGATCATTTCGTTGACATGATTTGCAAATGACGAATGATCCCTTCCGATGGGCGACGTTCAGAATGATTGATTCTGATGTGCTTCATGCGTTCATGCTCCGGTCTTTACAGGCTACTTCCTGTAAGCTACCTTCACTTGTATGAAGGTGTGAGCGTTCATCACGGAGAAAAATGGCGTTTAGATCCTCCCAGGTTCCTTGCGAGCAGACGGAAGCATATTTGTGTAACTAATGTGCCGCATATGTGTCTGATATCCTCCCGGTGTTTTTCATTTATCTGGAGTCCAATGAGGGATGTTGATTTCATCGTACATCTGCGGGGATTAGAGAGGACGGCCCGTTCCAAAGAGTCTGATCCATCATCCAGTCTCTCAGCTCATCAACTCCTCAGCTACTTAAGAAGCGGAGCCACTTACCATCGGGCTTCTTCTCCGGATTTGATCCCCACCAGCAGCAACAGTTCATTCGTGTTTCCCGACCGCGGCTGCGTGAGCGCGAAGCATCTTCATGCGTCGAGCCACAAAGCCATTTGGAAGATAAACGCCGTGGTTCCCATCAGGGCCTCCCGTCGGACGGGGAACCCGGAACCTTTAAAACATCAACACTGGTTCCTGGTCCTTCTGAAGGCTCTCCGGTTCCCGCCCTGTCTGAGGTCACGTCTCCTCTGTGTGCTCAGGAGCGTCTGCAGCAGTTCTACAACACCAGGGCAGCTCTTTCTCCAGAGGAGGTCCAGCGGGCTCAGTCTCTGGCCCTGGACATCTGCACCGAGGTGCAGGGCTTCCTGCACACCCGCCACCCCGACATGCCCCTGGGAGAGATGAGCCTCGGAGGGTCGCTGCTGGACGACCTGCAGGCGAGCCTCGCACCGCCGTCTCACCCGCGCTGCAATGTGTGCGTGTGTGTCCAGCCAGCTTCAATGTGTGTGTATGTGTGTGTGTGTTTAGGTGGTGAGCGCCGACCACGCGTGTCTTCTGGTGCCGCTGCAGCTGGAAGCGTCTCTGTGGCGTCTGGTCCCGGGGGAGGAGACGCTGCTCACACACCCGCTGCACTGGATGGTCCGACGGGTCAATGTGGAATATTTCCCCCGAGGACGCAGCTACTGGGACAGGTCTGATCTTCCTCCACGCTCTTACCGCTTTTAGGACCACCGATGATTATCAGAAGATGCCGCAGTGCACGTCTGTACATTAAGAGCTTCAGCTTATTATCGTCTTGGTGATTTATTTTTATTTTTTTTGTCCCCCTCCATTCAAAACTGGTCACTAAAAGCAAACAGAAACAATACTGTAATGTGCGTGGAAGAGAGGCGGCCAGATCTTTCACATCTTCTCCACCCTGCAGGTACCTGGTGGGAGGTTACCTGTCTGCAGAATCGGTCGTGAACATGTTCAACAAGGCCATCATGGAAACGGTGAACTGGCCGTCCATCAGCAGCACCTTGGACTGCCTGGTCCGGCCCGTGCTGGGAGGACCGGACCTTCGCCTGGAGATCCGGTCAGTCCCACACACACACACACACACACACACACACACACACACACACACACGCACGCCTCTTTCACTTCAGTCGACTGCACAAATCCAGGAGAGGAAGTGAACAGCACGCTGTCAGGATTTGGACAGACAAAGCAACATCTAGATGCCACTTCCCTTCGTGAGGTTGCCGTGGCGCCAGAACTCACAGCGCGAGCAGAGGCCCTGAAACCCATCCTGACAGCGTTTGGTCCACCCAGGACGAAAGTTTAAAGATAGATCAAGAGACAAAATATGAAATGATTAGATTACGAGTCCACTTATTTACTTTTTAGATTCCCGTCTCTTCACCGTGTGAAGTGGACAATAGCTCCTTGGATCATCAAATGCTCTGACGGACGTGTTGTGGCTTGTGCTCGGCCACGTTATGAAATAAGGAAATGAAACCGGGTGACAGGATTCCGTTCCTTTCTGGGCTCTGCCAGCTGCTCAGCTCGGACCGCTGTCCAATTTTTAATGCCGACAAAAGTGACGAGATACCGATTTTTAGTCTCAACAAATCCGAGGCACACTTTACTTCATTAGAGCAGTAAAAATACATCATGTGTCACAAAAAGAAGACGATGGGAAAGTGTTTGTAATGCAGGAGGGGAGCGAGGACCGAGGGACGCCCGAAAGTAGAAGAGATGACATTGAAGTCGTGGGAATTGGGCTGGAGTAAGACGATTCGCGACAAGATGGATCGATTTATACATAGATATATGTGTTTATTAAGCAAAGCGTCTTCAAAATCCCTAATACAGGAGCCCGGACTTAATGTGTTTCTTATTCTGCTTGGAACACCCAGCAAAAAGCCCCCGTCTTTCCCTGCCCGGCGGTTACATACTGTTTTAGACACGCGGACGCGAAGCCGGGTTTTACCGATGGGGTTTGGACGATCGGGCCCGAACTCCAGTTCAGGAAATCTTATTTGCCGATGTGTCTCCTCAGGCCCGAAAACGGGAAAGGGGCCGACGGCGGCGATCCGCCGCTCTTCGTCTCCATGCTGCCCGTCCTGAGGGAGGGGGACGTGGTTCTGACGGCCCAGCCGGAGCTCACCTCGCCCTGGGTCAACGCCTGGCACCTGTCCCTCTACCCCTGGGAGACCCAGCGTCTGGCCCAGCTGGACGCCTCGGACGGCGGCTGCCGCAAGCTCGTGCTGAAGATCCTGAAGGCGGCGTGCAGGCTGAACCCGGCCCTGCGCCCGCTGGAGGCCGCCGCCCTGGCCAACCTCCTCCTGCACCTCGGCGACAGCGAGAGCGACTGGGCCGAGGCCAGCCTGGACGTACGATTCCAGCAGTGCGTGGCCGAGCTCATCGGCTACCTGGAGCAAGCGGCGTTACACAGCTACTTCAAGCCCGCCGTCAACCTGCTGAGCGGCCTGTCGGATGACCAGGTGGACCAGATGGGCTTCATGCTGTACTGCGCCGTCTCCGAGCCGGAAATACTGCTCATGTAGACGTTCCGCGCACACTTTCCCGTTTGCTTTTGCGCAAAGGTGTCAGATTTGACGCCGCTGAGGCCCCCCCCCCCCCCCCTTCGACACAAATAAAGCACGAGGATCCGTTTTACCGTGACAGAACGGCCGGGACCGCGGGGGCGTCACAAGGAGGCCGAGACAGAGAGACTCGATCGTTATTACCGAGGTGCTATGGTAATCCCAAGGAACTACACCCCCAATACGCACACACACACACACACACACACACACACACTGGGTTGCGTTTCAGCGTGTGTCATTTGTACATTCAGAGTTCGGGAGTGAGCGCCGCGGCGCTAAACTCGAAATAGCTCAAGTGAAAACATCCTGGTTCCCTGGACCTTCCTGGAGTCGAACCATGCTGTGGGACAAGAAACGCAGCGGCTGAGACTCGCCAGCACTTGGACTAACCGGCCTGCCTGCCGTGAACTTACTAAACCTCACATATATATTTTATCACACTGGAGGTTGAGATGTGTATTTTTTGTTAACCGATGCGAGGTCTGTTGCCAATCTTCTGAGTGAAGTAGAATTACAGTTGCCTAATATTTTTATCCAGTTGCTTTTAATGGACGTACGGATGTCGTGTGCGCAACCGGCGGCAAACAATTCTGGTTCCAGAGGTTGATCAAATAAAGCACTTTAGATCGTAAAGAAGTCTCACTTGAGTAACATTTTCCGTCCCAAAGATAGATCTGAAAGCGAAACTCCACATGGAGGCGCTTCTCGCTTCGGTCTGTGGGTTCCAGAGCATATGACATGACATATGAGCGGTTAAAAGTAGGTCAGATGTCCTGTCATGTGTCCCGCAATGCAGTCGGTTTATAATGTTATTTGCGGCGCTAACAGCCGATACGGACATAAAAATAAACCATGATAAAATATATACCATTACACTTTTAAGTTGAAATCGAAATGTTTTAAATGTACACAGGATTTTTGTAGAGACGAAAAAAAAGGCTGTGTTTAGAAATATATACAAAACAGCCTGTCGTGCTCTAAAACTTTAACTACAATTAAACTTTTTAGTGAAATTCCATCTTAATTCGATCTTCACTCAACTATTGGTAAAGTTAGCGTGCGTTCACCCGCACCGGAAACACGTGTTCGGCGCCTGACATGAAACCCCGGCGGCGGCGTTTTACTTTGAAAAATGACCGGAAGTCGCCGTGGCTGAGCGGCCGCGGGTTTGGAGGCTCCTGCCTTGTTTTTCTCTTTTCCAACTTTTCGCAACAGGCGAGCGGCGGCCGGTTACCGGAGGCGGGGCGACGGCCGTGTTTTTCGGGTTGCTTCTTTACCGGAATCCGACCGAGAAAGAGGAACCGACTCCCGGGACCGGGCGGGCGGGCGGCTGCCGACCGTGTGACCGTCACCGCGGACCGGGAGGGACTCTCGTCCCTCCGGGAAGTTTCCTCCGGTCCGGTTCCGACGGGAGGAAGCGGAGGCCCGGCCCGGGCGCAGGTCGCCTCTCCCCCCCCGGGCGTCAGCTGACGGCGCCGGGGCGACGTGATGCTTGATCCCGGGCTCCGGAGCGCCGCCGGCCGGATCCCCGCGGCCCCGCCGGACCGAAGATGATCGGCTCCCCGGACCTGCTGCCCTTCACCGGGACCGGGGGCTTCGGGGAGGACGAGGACCGGGACCGGGCTCTGCCGGAGGAGCTCTCCGTCCCGCTGCTCAGCCCGGCCCACCCCTGGACCTCCTCCGCCCGCTTCCACAGGGACTTCGTCCTGGTGGCGGAGTTCTCCGAGGAGGTGCGTCTTCTGGGAGAACATCTCCTGTCCGGAGGAGGACAAGAACATCTCGGTTTCACAGGGAAAAGATGAAACGCAGAGCTAAAATCAGACGAGGGAAATGAATGAGTCAAATAGTTTGAGGAGCTCATGGAATCCAGGCCTTCACACACATTAGGACATTAGACGCAGTCCTCCAGAGGAAGCGGAGGCCGATCCAGCAGTGGAACTCGCTCGTCTTATTACTACCTTCATGCTTATCGATCGATACCTTCTAATCACTGAGTCCGTCCAGCAGTACGGCTCATTTAAGCTCGTCGGTTTCTCCGCTAAAAAAGTGAAGCTTTTTTGAGGGTTGTGGATGAAGAACATCTCCTTGTCCGTCCAGGTGGGACCCAAACCCGTGCTGACCATCCCGGACGACCCGGCGGCCGTCGGCCCCTTCGACCTCAACCACTTCTCGGTGCGCATCATGTCGGTGGACTACCAGGCGTCGGGCCCCGGCCCCGGCCCCGGCCCCCCCGCGCCCTCCGGCCCCCGTCTCAACTTCAGCGAGGACTCCAAGGTGGTCCTGGGAGACTCGGCGGACGACGCCTTCGCCTACGTCCACCACCTGACCCTGTACGACCTGGAGGCGCGGGGGATGGTGCGGCCCTTCTGCATGGCCTACGTGTGCTCGGACCAGGACAAGCTGATGGAGAACTTCTGCGAGCTGTCGGCCGGGTTCTCCCAGGCCTCCGACAGCCTGAAGACCGGAAACAGACAGGCCTTTTCCCTGGAGCTGCAGAGGAAACTCCAAGAGCTCGAGTAAGTCTAGGATGCAACGCTTTAGACCGTTCGTTCTGTTTGTTTTATTCTCTGGAAAGTTGATTTTCTGCTCGGTCTTCAAAACTTGCAACAGGATGTCCTCCAGCGGCCTGCGGTCAGAAGACCCTTTGGATTCTGACGCTGCGACTGAACTCAGAAATGAAATCAGGAACTTATTTATTCCTCAACGTAAATGTAAAATACCATCAAGGTAAATAATAAAGCAAGGGTTATTTTAAGGAGACATTTAAACCCATTAAAATCTGTCACAGCGTCACCAACCGGATGCAATGATACTAATAATGATAGTAATAGTAATAATAATAATATTAATAATGCAGATTTGTTGCAGCAGCCTGGTAATTTTATTCTACTTGAATTTTTTTTTTTTTTTTTTTGCTCTCAGAAGATTTATTTACTTTTCTTTCTCACTGTCGGCTCATCGTTTGCTCAGATGTTTGCTCAGTTAGCGGATTTTCATCAAAGTCAGTGCGTTTGTTCTGGTCGTTCGTCCCACGGAGGCGGAAGCCAATAATAATAACAACAGTAAAGACATTTTGTTGAAAAAAATGAGATGTTTAGTAAAATCAGATACAGTTTCCAGAAAAAAAACATTTTAACCCAAATAGGAAGTGTGAGAGGAGACGTCAGAGTTGTAGATCCTCCTGATGTCTCGGGGAAGTGCTGCTCCGTGTCGGAGGAGATTTAATAATCGTGAGCTGCAGCTGAATGTCTGCTGACTCCTGGAGGTTGAGATGTTTTTTTTTTCCCCTCCTGGTTTAAAAAAGCAGCAGATGGATCTCCTTGCAGAGCAAAGGCTGACCGACCCAAGTAAGAACTTGACTGTTTTTCAGGTACAAGCGCTCGACGCTGCTGCAAGCAGGAAGCCCACATCGCGAGGAGGGCCGGACGGCCGACGAGCTGGAATCTGTCGAACGTGCCATCTCCACCCACAGAGACCTCCTCCGCCAGGTCACGTCCTACCCGAACAGGAAGCTCAAACAGCCGGACTTCCTGCCCTACGACCCGGCGGACTCCCTGACCGACCCCGAGGCTCCGCCGCCCGCCGATCCCGGACGCTCTTTCTCCGCCCGCCTCTCCTCGTCTTGCGGCGCCGACGGGCGCCTGAAGCCGCTGCAGGAGCTCTGCAACGACTACTTCCTGGCGCTGATGAAGGAGCAGCTCGCGCACACGGAGCGCCGTCTCCGTGGCGACAGGAGCGCGTTGCACAACGCTCATATCACGCGGCTGCTGTCCAGGCGGCTCGCGCTCACCAACTTCCTGTTCGAGCTGTGGAGCCCCGAGGCGGGAGAGGAGGAGGAGGAGGAAGGAGGCGCCGAGGCGCCGAGAGCCGCCGATGTGGAGGTATCTAACCCCAAAACGCTGGAGTCCTTCTTCTCCTGCGTTGAGGAAATCCCCATCAAACTGGTGGCGGAGGAGGAGGCTCAGGAGGTGACCTCTGACCCCGACGCGGCGCCGATCCCGACAGGAAGCGTCAGCAGCAACGACAGCATCGAAGTCCTCGGGACGGAGAAGTCTTACAGGACGCAGCAGCTCGACCCTCGGGCCGACAGCAGAGGTACGTCCAACCGCCGCACAGCTGCAACCAAAGCACAGCCATGGAGGCGGGACTCTGGGAGTCCATCAGTGGGATGCACATGGTAGATGTTTTGGAGAAGGTCAGAGAAGCCGGACTGAGATGGTTGGGTCATGGACAGATGAGAGACAGTGAATATACGTTGTGCAAAAAAAATAAAGGGAACACTTAAACAACACAATGTAACTGTGTAAGAGTGTTCCCTTTATTTTTTTGAGCAGTATTTATTGTTAGACGGATGTTGAATTGGAGGTCTGGAGGAAGACCAAGGAGAAGATTTATGGACATCGTGAGAGGGGAATGAAGTGGCTTGGTGAGAGAGGAGGAACTCGAGACTAGGGTTGAATGGTGGGAATGGACAATGGTGGATTCGTTATAGAGACCCCTGAAGGGGAAAAGCCAAAGTAAAGGAAGAATTTTTCACAGGGGTGCAGGACATGTATGACCGAGATAAAGTGATGACTGAGATGGTTTGGACATGAACACTCCTCTGTTCATGTCCAAACCATGGCGAAGATCTGGGTAGAAGGTTGCTGAAGGTGGAGCTGTCAGGCAGGAGGTCTAGAGGGCGAAGATGGGTGAACGTCATGAGAGAGGATATGAAGGTAGTTTGTTTGAGAGAGGAGGATCCAGAGAATAGGGTTAGATGGAGAAGGTGGATTCACTGTGGAGACCCTGAAGGGGAAAGGCCGAAGTAAAAGAAGAATTTGTCTAAGGGGTGCAGGACATGTATGACCGAGATAAAGTGATGACTGAGATGGTTTGGACATGAACGCTCCTCTATTCATGTCCAAACCATGGTGAAGATCTGGGTAGAAAGTGGAGCTGCCAGGCAGGAGGTCTCGAGGACGACCAAAGAGAAGATAGATGGACGTCGTGAGAGAGGATGTGAAGGTAGCCGGTGTGAGACAGGAGGATCCAGAGAATAGAGTGAGATGGAGAAGGTGGATTCCCTGTGGAGACCCTGAAGGGAAAAGCCCAAAGAAGAGAAGAAGATATGTATGAGACATTTGCTGATTCGCAGCTGCTGACCATGTCCTCCTCCCAGCAGAGACGATCAAGATGGCGGACGGGCCTCCCAGGAGGGCGGCGACAGACGGCGGCATGACACGATCGCAGGCCTACGCCAGGCGGGCCAACAGCGAGGATAGCATCGAAGTCCTGAGCACCACCGAGTCCATCTTCCCCGAAGATCTTACCGCCATCACAGAGGAGGACGTGGAGCAGCAGCCTCTGTGGAACGGGATCCAGGGCCAGGAGAGTCAACACCAAGACGCTCGGCAAGAGGAAGATCAGGACCGGACAGCAGACAACCAGGAGAAAGACGACCATCACGCAGCCGAGCCGGACGACAAGACCAGTCCGGAGAGTTCCCTCGCCAGGCCGCCAGGTAACAACCTCCTGATGTCACCTTCCTGATCCGCAAAGCATTTACAACAGCCGGCTGATTTGCGGTTGAAAAAAATCCCCGTTAAAAAGCCCTTGTTGTCATTGCGCACGCAGCCACAAGACTACAAGTCTTTGATTATGTAAAACGGCTGGAAGGCAACTTTCTGTGCCGGGTTTCGGGGATTCGAGTGTCTCCGAGCACAGCTGCGTGGAATTACTCAAGCGACGCAAATCTGCTTCCACACAAAAGACGCATCTGTAGTTTTTCTCCGTTTGCGAGAATAAAAAGGCGGTTGCCTCTCACGGCTTTTCCACGGGACCAAACATATTATTCAGAAAAAATATTTCTAATTTTTCATGAATTAAAGCGTCATTAACAATTACAATGAAAATAATTTCAAAAGGAAAAAAAAGTCTGAAGTGTCTTTCAGGCTGCCAGGCGGCAGATAATCTCCTGAATGTCTCCAAATAACAGACGGCCTTTTCAAAACTAAGAAAGGTCTTTTCATATGTGACCGTTATTTTACTTCAATGGTGCTTATTTTTCACTTTTACGGTCTCACACATCTCGATGGAACTCCATAATCAATAAATATATAAATACAAAAAAAATACCAAAAAGCAGAATTGCTGCAACTATAGAGGGATAAAGTTGATGAGCCATACAATGAAGTTATGGGAAAGAGTCGTGGAAACGAGACTGAGAGCAGAAGTCAGCATTTGTGAACAGCAGTATGGCTTCATGCCTAGGAAGAGTACTACAGATGCAGTATTTGCGTTGAGAATGCTAATAGAAAAGTACAGAGAAGGCCAGAGGGAGCTGCATTGTGTTTCTGTAGACCTAGAAAAAGCATACGCCAGGGTGCCAAGAGAGGAGCTCTGGTATTGTATGAGGAAGTCTGGAGATGCAGAGAAGTATGTTAGACTGGTGCAGGACATGTATGCTAGCTGTGAGACACTGGTACGGTGTGCTGTAGGGGTAACAGAGAAGTTCAAGGTGGAGGTGGAATGAAAGTTAGTCGCAACTAGACAGAATATATGTGTGTGAATGAGAGGAACTTCGGTGGAACGGTGAGGCTACAGGGAGTGGAGATCAAGAAGCTGGAGGATTTCAGGTACTTAGGGTCAACAGTCCAGAGCGTAGGAGAGGGTGGAAAAGAGGTGAAGAGACGGTCCAAGCTGGTTGGAATGGGTGGAGAAAAGTGTCAGGGGTGCCAAGAGATAGAAGAACATCAGCCAGAAGGAAAGGAAAGGTGGAGGAGACACTGGTGAGATGATCTACAAACACTGACAGTGACCAGAAGACAGGAGGCAGAGCTGGAGGTTGCAGAGATGAAGATGTTGAGGTTCTCTTTGGGAGCGACCAGGATGGAGAGGATCAGGAATGAGTCCATCAGAGGAACAGCACATGTTTGTTTGATGTTTTGGAGAGAAGGTCAGAGAAGGTTGGGTCATGGACAGAAGAGGGAGAGTGGATATATTGGTAGACGGATGCTGGAATTGGACCAAAGAGAAGATTGATGGACGTGGTGAGAGAGGATATGAAGGTGGTTGGTGTGAGAGAGGAGGATCCAGAGAACAGGGTTAGATGTGAAGGTTGATTCGCTGTGGAGACCCTGAAGGAAAAAGCCGAAAGGAGAAGATGAAGATCTCCTTTTAAAATGCAGTGATTCCTGACACTTTTTTCCATCCCTCGGTCGGCGCCATCGTTCACACCTTCAGGACCAACGAGCTTTCTGAGCTCTCATTAAACTGAGATTCCCGGTTCGTTTACCGGCTGATGTTCCCGCAATGTCGTGAGCAGGATTCAAAACCAACGCCGATGTGAATCCTAATTC
>NC_141295.1:19564154-19639154 GCF_037954325.1 Fistularia commersonii
GTACGTTTATGTGTATGTATATATGTATGTGTATATGTGTATATATATGTGTGTGTGCATGTATATGTTTATATATGTCTGTGTTTACAGATGTATCTTGATATTCAAATATGTGAATCTATATGTATGTGTATATATGTGTATATGTAAACATATATATACATAAATACATGTTTGTTTGTATGTGCGTATGTTTCTTTGTGTGTGTATGTATATTTGTATCTGTATTTATATATATATATGTGAATATATGTATATGTATTTTTGTATGTACTTGTGTATATGTGTGTGGTCTGTTTATGTATATATGTTTCTATTTGTATGTATACATATATATGTATATATATGTACATAATTGTATGTATGTATTTATATATATATTATTTATATATAAGTTTATAAATATTTATAATTTATATATACGTTTATAAATATATATATAATTTATATTTATATATATAAAACATATGTGTATGAATTTATGGATGTGTGTCTATATATACATATATATATATAAATATTTGTATGTATGTATATATGTGTCCATATATAAATAATTTAATATATATATATACACATATGTATGTGTATATTCATATGTGTGTATATATATTAATTTATGTGTATCTGCATGTATATTTGTATACATGTATTCATATAGACATACATATATATATGTATAAACGAATATACACATGACTAATATATGTACATATTCATATTGATATAGACATGTGTACATATCTTTACACAAACACATGTATACATAACTATATACAACTAATACATATAGACATATACACAGAAAAAAATATATACATAAAAATATACATATTCATATAAATGAATATATATACACACAAAGATATACAAACAAAAATAAATGCATATGTATTAACATAAACAAACATATATACATACAAAGACATCTACATTAATTCATTCTACATTTACATAGTGAATGCATACATATATGAATCCATGTATACGTTTATACATTAATATATATACATACACGTCCATGTATATAGACTCACATACATATATACACCTACATAAATGTACATATCTATATACATATACATACATATTTGTTTCTAGACACAGACACATTTATGTATACACATGTATATGTATGTAAGTATCCATACATAAATACACATATATGTGTATATATATACGTACATATATAGATTCACTTTTTATACATTGATGTATATGCAGATATATATATGCATAGCCCTAGACATATACACATAATCATAGATGTATATATATATATAAACATTTACACACATATATACACATACAAATATGAACATATACATGCATATATGTGTATTCATACATGTATACATCAAAATATATTTACATTTACAGATATATATATATACACATACATGTATTAATATACACAAATAAACATACTTATATATCTTCACAGATATATTTCATATCTACAAATATATCCATACATCATATATATATATAAATGTTTATATATACACATTATTGCATAGTACATACATGTTAACATATAAATACATAATGTATACTTGCATACATACATTTACATAGACATATACAAACATATACATGTATAGAATCATTTATATATACAAATATAGATATAAACATATTCTTATACATGTATATACATATTTATTTAAATATAGACACACATATGTACACATGTTTTTATATATACACATCCTAAATATATATATACATTCACATATGTATACACACATATATAGAAACACATCTATGTACACATGTATATACATATATACACATAAAAATACACACATCCATATATATATTTTCATACATATACATACATGGATATACACATATATATTCATTCATATATAGTCCTATATACATAAATGTACAGACACATACATATATGATCATATACATGTACAAATCTAATTTTGTACACAAATATTCCTCAATAAAAATTCATCAATACATATTTCTTTACAATATTCATACATGTTTCTACATACATATTCATGTCAGTGAATACATATTTTTGTAACATTGAATAGGTTATTAATTATTGATTGAATAGGTCATATGGCAGACGCCAAGCGTTTTACTGTGAAATACCAGGGATTGAACCCAGGATCCCCTACATTCAAAGCATGAGCTCTACCACTGAGCTACAAGTCACGGTGCATGTCCACATACATATTCACATATAGCTACATTGAATTATACAGGTAATCATATGTATATATATATATGTATATGTACACATATATATATACATTTATAAAGAGGAATATACATATATCCACAAATATACTTACATACACCTATAAATATAAACATATATATGTACATATATACATACATACATATGTGTGTATAAATACATGGATTTAAACCTATACATACATATATTTGTATACACACAAATAGATATACATACATATATACATACACATACACACATAAACATATACGCATACATATATACATATACTCATAAATACGTACATACACATACATGTACACACACATATACATATATACTTGACACGTAAATATATACATATAAATGGATATGTACTATTACATATACACATACAAACTAACCTATACATACACATACATATTTTATATATACATATATATGTACACATACGTATTTATATACAGAAACATATATTTACACACATATATATGAGATGTAAAAATATACAGATATATTATATATACACATACATACCTACAAATATACTAACATATATGTATACATAAATACATGCTTATTTATATACATATGTGTATATATACATACTTGCACATACAAATATACATACATAAAGTCATCCATAAATACATACTCATACACATATCAATAGACATATAAATATATATGCATACAGATACATATTTACACGTACACATACACAACTATATGTTCAACTAAATATATTCATATATATAAAGTATATATATACATATATATATACATAGTTATATATACATACACAGACATATAAATACTTACATACACAAATATAAATATATCCATACGTATAATAACATACATATATGTGTCTACACACACAAATCTGCATAAACATAATACAAATATATATAGACAATACATATAAATACATATATAATAATATACATAAATATATGTTTTTACATACATATATACACATACATGTATATGCACACACATATATATATATTTATGTACCTATACATACATATAAATCATACATGTATACATACACATGCATACATATATTTACATACATAAATGTATTCATACATACATATGTGTATACACACACACGTATACAAATATATGCATACCTACAGACATATAAATAAATACATACGTGTTTCCTTTCATATATTGATATACGTACACAAATACATATTTACATGTATATGTATACACAACTGTATATCCAAACATATTCATATTTATATAGACACACATTAACATATACAGATATATACATACTGATATATACATACACATATACATACAAATATATTAACATATATATATATGTGTATAGGTAAACATATATCTATGTATATACATGCATACATATGTACATATATACACACACATATATATATACGTACAAATATATACCTACCTATATAAACATACATACATATTTACAGACATATGTATATTTATACATATATACATATTGTCATACATACATACTCATTCGCTTCTCTATAAATACATATAAATATATACTTACACAGATACATATACACATAAAAAGAACTATGTATCTAAACAAACTCATATATATATACATACATATATATGTACACAAACATATATATGTATAATTACATACATAAATTATTCATATATGCACGTTCACACATATATATCAATATATACTTACATAGACATGTATACATACATATATAAACATTCATATATGTGTATACATACACTCATATCCATGTATATATGTGTATATATGTACACATCCATACATATATACACACATATATACAAACTTATATATGTACCTATATATACATACATATATATATACATACAGATATGTATATGCATATACACAACTATATACCCAAACAAATTAATACATATGAATACATATTTATATATTCATAGAAATATAAATTTTCATACTTACATATCCATACATATATGTGTATTAATAGACATTTATGTATTCATATATATGCATACATATACACATATACATACATATATATACATACATGTATATAAACACACACACTTATATATGTATGTATCTATAAATACATTCACATATAATCATACATGCATATACGCACATATATACAGACATACATATATTTACATACATATGTGTATACTACACACATATCTATGTATATAGATACAAACAAAATACATATATACACACACATACATACAGACATACATACATATGGGGCAAATAGGTGGTCAGCCACCACAGCAACAATGCAAGTTCTCCCACTTGGAAGGATGACGGGCCTGTAATTTTCATCATAAGTAAACTTCAACTGTGAGAGACAGAATGCGGAAAAAAATGCAGAAAATACACAATTTATTTGCAAATGATGGTGGAAAATAAGTATTTGGTCAAGAACAAAAGTTCATCTCAATACTTTCTTATATACCCTTTATTGGCAATGACAGAGGTAAAACGTTTTCTGTACATCTTCACAAGGTTACTGGTAATTTGTCCCATTCCTCCACGCAGATCTCCTCTAGAGCAGTGATGTTTTGGGGCTGGAGCTGGGCAACTTTCAACTGCCTCCAAAGATTTTCTATGGGGTTGAGATTTGGCTAAGCCAGTTGAGACTGGCTCGGCCATATATACATATATGTACACACACACGTTATTGTAAAAGCTCAGGAGTGTGCAGCATCAATGTTGACTCTTTCACATTAAACTTTACATACCAGCAGAAGTAAGTAATATACTTTAAATGCCATTTTTGTGTTATTGCCAGACCGTGATTGGCTTCTGGGCTAATTTGGTGCAACAGCGCCACCCAGTGGTTGCACATGGTATCGCAAGGCGATGCCTCACAATTAAGAGCTCATTTCTGTGATTTGTGAATAATAATAATACATTTTCAACTTGTTATATAACTATATTTCCTGTCTCCACTCAGGTCTTCCTCCAACTCCTCATCCAGCGTCCTGCACTCTCTGAGCCGGTACAGCCGGTACCTGGCCCTGCTTGACCTGGACCAGAAGACCCTGCGCTGTCCATTCTACTCCGGCTCGCTGGTCGGCAGGCTGGCGGACCCCAACACGGGCATCAGCAGGGGGATCACCTACCTGCTGCATCTGGAGAGCCGGCTGACGGCGCTGGCCAACCAGGCCCTGCTGTTCACCCTGCAGCCCCGGGCCTCGGCCGCACAGGGACGGGACTTCCTGCTCAGCCGGGGGTTCTGCAGCAGCGAGAATGATCTGAGGGTCATGCAGTTCCTGTCCGACTTGATTAAACGGCACCACGCCGGACGCGGACCGCCGGTCCTGGGATTCTCCTACAGCTCTCTGACCCTCCACAAGAACACGGCTGCTACGTGACGCCCTCGACGAGTGAACGACCTGCTGTGTTAGAATGGGAGGTATTTAGGCGCGATTGAGTCGAGGATACTGGATGGTCCTGCACGAGCGTCGGACCCGTTCAATCCCAACTCTGGAATAGTTGATTCACGGCTTCTGTTTGTTGCTCATCCTGGTAGAAAACCAGGACCAAATGCTGCATTAGTGTATTTATTCAGGGTGTTTTCGTGTCAGCTGCGCTGGGTTTGACCAGAGTACCTCAGCACACGCCTTCGGGTCCGCGGTGCATTTTAAAATACCTGCTGTTTCAGTTAAAACCCCGATCCAAACGAGCCTTCCTCCCCCGCCGTGTGCACCACTGTACCTCAGGGCGACCGTTATTTGTTTACATCATGACAGCGGGGACGGTGGACCGCGTTCCCTGGTTGCCATGACGACCTGGTCGGGTGACCGGATGCCACCATGGCAACCGTGTTCCACGTGAGAGGGGATGCGGAAGTCGTGTGACTCCTGTTAAAATATCTGTAATTCATTGTTTTCTTTTGCTTTGCGGGCGTAAATTTCAAACCGGCAAACACAGCGTGTGTGTGTGAAGCTCTGAGTTACCATGAATCATCCTTCTGTTTATTCACATTATTGTCTCTTATGAACATGTTAAATACACAAGATCATTTTCAAAAGTAATTCTAACAACACAAAAAAAAAGAAATTAAAATGCTGACAGCAGTGATTGAGAGTGGAACAACATATGTGGTCATTTATGTTGCGAAGTAAAGCTACGTCGACGTGTTTGCGTTACTTATTTTTTCATGTTTCCCACTGGCATTCTGGGCAGATGTGCTCTGCAAGAGTAACGCTCCGTCTTCTGCTGCCTCCTGAGTGTGGCGGGTCTTCAGGTCTGGAGGAGCATCAGCTGCAGAAGACAAGTCCACCATTAAAAGCTTTTCTTCAGAGAAATAAAAGAAGCTCTCTAATTGCAATCTGATGAGTAGCACTTGCCATTTTTGGTGCAAATGAAGGTGCCAAGGATCGAGCCTGAGGGGGGAAACCAAACGTCACCAAGGCAGAGGACAGCTACCGGTCCGTAGACAGAACGGGTTTGTTTCAAATAGTCAACAATGTGGGAATTCCCGCTTTTAAAACCATCATTAGAGGAAGGGAGGAGCTGATTGGAGCGTAGGGACTCACAGTCGCGCTGCGATGGGGCCGCCGGCGCCGCCGGGTGGAGCCTATCGACTGACGGGCTGCCTGCGGGAACACGACGCACGACTTCTTAGCGTCCCGATGCATGTGACAGAACGAAGCGACAGATCGGATCCTCGGTCTCCGCCGGCGCTCACAAGCCAGAGCAAAGGGCAGCGAAGGCGCCGAGCGTTGGCGGTAAAAGGCAAGCTAAGGGTAAACGTCACTCACTGGTCGCAGCCGCTCTCTGAGGACGACGGCGTTTGCACAACGGACCGCAGGAAGGTCAGGGCGTCGTCCCCCTCTGAAGAAACGAGACAGAAACACACATTTCTGCGGTTTTCACGCAAACAGCCTGATGAGGTGGTTGCTAGCAACTGAATAGAGGGTTGAAAAAAAATCCAACATCAAAAATACTCCAAAAAAAAGAAAGAAATTATTTAACATGCGCTGCACAATTCTCTGGTAAGCATTTGAGGAAGAGCCAATGTTTGCTAACAACATCATGCGAGAAGAAGTTCTTTACACAATGTTTTTTTTTTTTGAGCACTTTTGGTGTTGGATTTTCTCTCTTGATCCAGAGTTCATCCCTAACTGGCCAGCAAATGTGCCCGTTTTTTTTCCTTTTTCTAGTTTTTGCAACGACAAACTGAGACGTCCTGTTGGTTTGGTTTGTTTGACCGTGAGAGGCGGCTCCTTGTGGGATTGGAAAAAAATAAACAACTATTTAATTAAAATGTATTTAATTTTAGTTCGTCAAAATGTCATTTTAAATTTGAAGATTATGGCGATCGTGTAACATTTAAATAAAATGTGTTATAATATTTTTGTCACTCTTTCTACACGCAGCTGCTGTTGGTGGATAATTTAAGTTCGGCTTTGTTTTTTTCCTAAATATGAGGATTCAAATAGACATGGAGTATTTTGCTTCAAAGTAACCTTCAACCCATGAGTTCAAAATATTTTGTCGCAAGCAGAAATGTCATTGTATTTTCTCTGCAGTTGTTCATTGATTTTAAAAAAATGGAACACAATTTGTTTACAAAAAAAAACTCAAGAAGGTAATATGGCGTGTTCACTTTCCATTTCAAAAAGGTTGTGTGGCTCTCAGTGTTTTCTTTACTGTGGGGAAACCGAAAGACTCTTTGAGCGTTAAAGGCTGCCGCCTCCTGACTAGTCTAAAAAAACATGAGCCGCTGGTTGAACGCCGGTGACGAAGGAGAACATGAAAATAAAACCTTGTTTTACGAGGTTTATGAGTCGCAAACCCTCTCGAAGGTTTGGACAGAAACATGGCATCGGTCAGTCATGATGCTTGTTTCTCTGGCAAACTCACTAAACTGCAATCCCACCAAAACTAACCTCGGCAAATATAACGGTGGTGAGGCCCGGTTCGGGCTATCGGACGAGAAAATGGCCCCTTTATCTAAGGCACGACATGGCGGTGCCAGAAATACAGAAACAGTTCCACTAAAGCTCACAGATTATTTGAATGTCCTTTTTGCATTAGCTCTATAACACTGTAAAGTATGCATCTGTAAGATTGCAAGCGGGACATCCTTACAGCATAACATTGTTTTCACATTTCATCATATTTTAGCAAATTAACAAAATGGGGGAAATCTACCAGCCATCATTGTACTTTGTTACAATATATGATTAAAACATACAAACAAACGATCTGCACTGATGGGTGTTCCTGCATCTGTGACCTTGAAATAGACCAAGACTGATGGTTGGAGACACTGCATTGTGTTACTTCAGAAAAATGAATCTCAAAGAGGACAGAGACGTTCCCTCACCTGCAGACTTCACCATCTCCTGCTTGATGTCCACTAACAAGGAGCTGAAGCGGCTGCCGCTGGACAACAGACTGTCCCACAGCCACCGCAGAGCCCACACGTTCTCCTGCGAGACCGAGATCAGGGAGATAAAAACCCGTGTTGACCTCGGCTTTCTACAAAGGAATTTAGCTATATTTTAGCTATATTTTAGCTATATTTTGAAATGATTTAAACAAAACTCAAGTAGACTAATATGACATTTCAATGCCTCTTGTTATAAGTGAATCCCTTTTAAAGAAATACACCTCTTTTTGCATTTCACTCTTGAAAACCAGAAAGTTATATATCTTTATGTTCACAAAGTATATAAGCATTGATATTTTGAATGTTTTGAACGTACCTTGAATGTGTAGAGCACAGGGAGGAGAGGATGGAGAGTCCCCTGCAGGACTCTGAGGTGCAGAGCCCCGGTGACCAGAAGCAGCAGGGCCTGATCTGGATACACCTGCAGACACACAAACACCAGCCGCCGTTCAGCCACGTTCCCTGTGCTTTTCACAGGAGCTCTGAATTCCGGCCCGACGTCTGTACCATCTGAAAGAAACGCGGGATCTGGATGTTGGAGCCCAGTTCGTCCTGCAGAATGGAAGTCACCACAGCCTTTGAGTCCTGGAGGGCCGGACGGAGAAGACACGGGTTAAAGCGTGCACTAAAATCAACATCAGTCGTGAGTCCGGGAGTTCAGAAACAAGGAAAACATACATGTAGAAATTCCAGGCTGGGAGCCGGGAGACAGGGCGCGTTGACAACATTCAGCAGGTGGACCCAACAGCCAGACTGCAAGAGGACACACACCTTCAGACACACTCGTGCGGACCTTTCACATGGCTCGCTTTTAGCGACCGGAAAGTGAACGACACCATTGACGTCAACGCTCGGGTCTGAATCCTGATTTTCAGCTTACCGAAGTCATTCTGGATTCTGGATGACCCCCTTCAGAGGGAGGGGATTTACATCGCCATGGCAACTTGTGCATCACACCTTCCTGGGCTTTTTTTTAAGGTGCGATAACAACGTACGGAACCGCGACCGACGAGAATGCGCTCCGGGAGTTTGCACTTCTACACTTACATCAGCGTAGACAGCCAGCGAGGATCTGTGAACCCTGAGGGCGAACCTGACCAGCTCGGCCCGCCTCATCGGCTCGGCTCCTGGAGGACCAGAACGGGGCCTCGTGTGAGAACGGACACAATGGCGACGCTTAAGACAGACGACTAAATCTGCGCCTGACCTTCCACCGGCTCCCACGCGGCCTCGGAGAAGCAGGGCTGAGCGGCCGGGCCGACCGTCAGCCGCGGGGCCGTGGCTGTTTTGAAGACGTGGAGGTAGAGGAGGAAGAGGTGCGGCGTGAGGCGCGAGGCCGGGCTGTTGACCGACGGGAAGAAGCCGTGCAGAGCCGACGTGAAGTCGCCCTCCAGGCACATGAAGAAAGGGATGAGGTCCTGCACCTGCTGGAAGCTGCCAACGACAAAAACAACAATCTGCAAAGTTTCAAATCCGTCGGCCGGTGAAAACAAATTATACTGATTTCAGATATTCAGAGACAAAGTCCATTCGATGAAGACGTAAACACAATATTATCAGGGATATTCACACAACGTTCATTGCAAGGTTCCTCTCAATGAAAATAAAAAGGAAAGTTCACACACTGAGGAAAACAAATAGAAATAAATGAATTATCAACATTATTTTCGCTGAAAAATAAAAAGGCCCGTTTACTGGATTGACGTTCACAAAAATACCTGAATATGAGACGGGAAACCATGAAATACACTCACAGTTTGGGTTGATCCGTCTGGACGACGCGCAGGTACCGACACAGCTCTCTGTACCTGCAGACACACACACACACACACACAGTGTGTGTCGAGGTGAGGGCAGCTTTCAGAGGGACGCTGCCACCTTCAGGTTTTAGATGTCATGATCAGTGTGACGTCCAAGATCTCTGACTACAATATGGATTTTCTTACGGCAGCAAGAAATCTCTCTTTCAAGAATAAATCTAAAGAAGTCGGATCCGACACGGGAAATATCCGACTTGGACACCAATCATGTCGCATCTCGGTCAACATTCGCAACCTCATATCGGTTGTATAATTATTCTCTGTTGAGACAAGTCCAAAGGACAACCGCAACTTAACCCATTCATCATTAAGGTGTGTGTGTGTGTGTGTGTGTGTGTGTGTGTGTGTGTGTGTGTGTGTGTGTGTGTGTGTGTGTGTGTGTGTGTGTGTTTTTGGACCGGCTACCTGCGCTGCTGCTGTAACCGTTCTATCCTCAATAAGACCACGGCCATCTGCTCGTTGAGGACGTCCCTCTTGCCTCGGTCTTTGCGAACGCCCGTCACGTTCTGGCCTTTCAGCACCGACACCAGGAGGATGTCGTCCCAGGGCCGCACACACAGGCTGCGGGCGGACAAACGCGGGGCTTTGAGAACAGCGCACACACACACACAGGAGAGGCGTGCACGTCCCACGGCAAGATCTGGAGACACACCTGGTCCTCATGTTCTTTAGCTCCGGGAGGCAGCAGACTTTCTTGTAAAAATTCTGCAGTTTCTGAATGAAGTCTGTCGTGAAATCAGACAGAACCATCTGTCTCTGCAATGATGCTACCACCCTGGGAGAATTCACACACACACACACACACAGCATGGATGAGAAAATATCAAAATAAGGGGGTTACAGTGGGAAGTATCTGCGTGTACCTTTGCAATAAAATCATTTTGGCCTGAGCAGCATTTGCCACCGGAGAGGACAGGAGGAAAGCCCTGCAGAAAGAAGAACAGAAGAGCGCAACTAAACAAACTTGATGTGGAGCAGCATACAACCACGTGTGTGTGTGTGTGTGTGTGTTATCATATACCCTGTCATTTGAAAGTGCCGGGTAAACTCTTCAGCGGCTCCCAGCCTCAGGATGGCTGCCGCTCTGTCATCCAGTTTGTCCGCTTTGGTCAGAAACAAGGACACACACTCAAACACAGGTGTGTAACTGCAAACAGAGAAGCAGGTTGTTATGACACCGTCCTCTTCATACACACTCAAAACTGCATCTGACGGTTCTCCTTAACATAAATCTGCAAACCAGGTCTTGTGTTTGCAGGATATAAGAAGTCGGTATGACGATCACGATGATTAAATCATATTAACATTTATAAACCTAACATGTGACCCCTCTGATGCGGCTCCCTGTGGCTTTTGAAACTAATGATTGAGTATTTAATTCAAGTGTATTTTATTTTAGTTTGTTCATTTTTAAAATGTCATTCTAAATTTGAAGACGATGGCGATCGTGTAACATCTCAAGAAAACCTGCTCAAATATTTTTTTACTGCTCACACCAGTAGAGGGACGGTGGTTCAGGTTTGCTGCCGTGGATCTTTTAAGTTCACCTTTTTTTCTTAAAAAATACAATAAGGACTCAAATAGACATGAAGTATTTTGCTTAAAAACAACCTTCAACTCAACGTCTTTCTTTTTGAGTGTTCAAAATGGTTTGTCGCGTGCAGAAATGTCATTTCATTTTCTCTGCAGTTCATCGGTGTAAAAATTGCAACACATTTTGTTCATACATAGCGTGAAGGCAAAAAAAAAAAAAGATTATGCGCCGTGTTAATTCATTTTACATTTGAAAGGGTCGTGTGGATCCCGGTGTTTTCTTTACTGTGGGGAAACGGCTCCGAATGGCTCTTTGAGCGGTAAGGCTGCCGAACCCTGGTCTCAACCAAAGTGTTTTCTGCCTGCGCTGTGTGAATCTGTGCACGAATGATCACGTTCACCCACTCGAACACGACGACCTCCTGGTTCGGCAGACCCTGAGTGTTCAGGATTAACCGCTTGCCCTTGACGAAGGAAGAATACTGCACGGACAGCTCCGTCCTGAAGACCTGCAGCATTGTTTCTGGAAGAAGACAAACGGGAGGAGATAACTGCCCGTCCCCAGACACGCAGGCGTCTCCTGGACTCGCGGCAGTACCTGCGTGTCGGAGATGACCGTCTATTTCCGACAGCGTGAGATTGAAGCTCTTCAGACCTCCGAGCAGCGCGCAGTTTCTGAGGTTGTGCCAGAACGGGCTCTTTTTGTGGCTGTTGCAGTGACACACGCTGCCGACGGTCCACATCGCACACTGAACACACAGATTCAAAAAAGGCAAATGGTCATCCAGCGTGAGGTTGCAGTCATTCATCAGTGCAGCTGCAAGTATCCTTTTTTCTGAACTAGAAGCCGCTACTTTTTCCACAGGCTTTGAACCCTGCGGCTTTAACAACGTTGCAGCTAATTGATGGATTTTTTTGACCTAACGAGCTGCACGCCGCTAAAACATTTAGCCTGGTCACATCGGACCCATTAAATGATCGTGAAATTCTGCCGCCGTTCAATTCTGACACTGAAGAAGAAGACTTTAACAGTTTTAGCGCGCAGGAGGAAGACCAAGATAATCAGCTGGAGGAGGACAAAGGAAATGGGTGGACTTTTCCTTATCTTATTTATTATTCATCTTTTTCATCAGCTGTGTTGCAGGTACTGTTAGGAAAAAAGCATTTCCAGTACATGTTTGTGGACGTTACCAGTATGTATTTAAGTAACTATTAATTAATGTCATGTTACAACATGGGCACCTGCGGCTTATAGACAAAAGCGGCCTATATATGTACACATACACTCATTTACCGGTAGTTAGTTTTACCTTGTGCGGTTTATATTCAGGTGCGCTCAATAGTCCGAAAAATACGGTAAATTACGCTATAAGAAAGGAGCGAAAAAGCAAAGAGTTGATCATCGGAGTTTAGCAAAAAGTTGTATGAGTTCTAACTCTTTTGACCAAAGCGGCTCGAGGGCCCTGCAGCACTAAGAGGTTCTCCAACTTGAGGCAGGTACTGCGAGATGGAAGACGATTCAAATCAATGCTGATACACTTGGCCAAAAACAAATCTGATGTGACATTTTTAAATTCTTGTCGGGGTGAGCCTCACACTAAACAAGTACTTCCTGTACTGCCAGGATATTAAAGGTTTTGACAAGAGGAGCCTTTAGAAAATTCTTTAAAAGCGTGATGATGATTTTTTTTTCAATTGCACGCAACGCATTTTCAAAGTGCGTTTGCCTCGTCTGCCGGTCCACCATCCAAAACCCAAGAGAGGAAATGTGGAGCGGCATTTTCAGACCGTTCATAAAAACGAGCCATCAGGTCGTGACAAAATGTGCGGAGTTGAATTGTGTAATATGAGTTCATTCAGTTATGCAAGGTACACCAACATGTATTGTACATATAGAGAATTCTTAATATATCTACAAATAAATATATGCTTTGCATTTTTTTAGTAGGTAGGTCATTTTAACTTGGACATTTTGTAAGTAGCTCGCATGCTGAAAAAGTGTGTGCATTCCTGGTCTATGGTAGGACATGTAAGAATGCCATAGAAAGCCCTACTTATTTTTGGACTCATTAATTCAAAGTCTTCAAAAAATCCTCAGTGACCCCGTTTGAACTTTGCTATCTTGACTAATCCAAACAAACAAAACTATGGGTATTGATGGACCTGAGAGAGACCTGATTAATTGCCTCTGCAGAGGTGTCCGGTCTCGGTCAGCGTGTCTCGTGAACACGTACCGTGGACGCCGGTTTGTCGCAGATGTAACAGAAGCACTGGTCGCAAAAGAGCTGGTTTCCGGTGACCGGACTGCTGGTCTCCTGGTCTGTAGCCCTGAAAAAGGGAAAAACGCAGGGTTATTACTTCCACGGCGGGCGGAAAGCGGCGTTTGCCTGTCATGGGTGGAAGCCGACTGACGTGAAAGGATGGATGGGGCAGTCGTAGCGAGCGTGAGGCAGCACCTCAGCGCGGCGGGAGAACGTGACCACCAGGTCTTCGTCCGCCGAGCCCAGAGGCAGCACGCAGTCTGAAAGACAGCAGGACCAGAGGTTATTCGCGGCCTACAATCCCACGACACGCAGGGGGCAGAAACAACGAAGGACGTTACCGCTCTTCTTCACGTCGTCCACCTCCACGATGAGAACGGAGGACTCGCTGTGAGACAAGTCCTTTTCACAGTCTTCATCATCGCTGAGGATGATGATGTCCCTCTTGTCCACAGCAGTGCACATCAGGTACGTCTGGAGGCAGAGACAGGAATACCATCACACATTGGATTACACAGGTGATCAGCTTTAAAGAGCATGTGGGAAAATGCAGAGGATCTCTACAAATAATCACAGGAGCCTTTTAGAAACGTGTGTGGTGTTTTTTTTGTCAAGTAACTTCCGTAAAATGTATCAGAAAAATCAACTTGGGCGGCGTCCTCCTATTTCCTGAAAAGATGGCACTGTACTACATCAACAACCGGTGTAAAGGGCTGTTAAAAATGAATATTTCTTCTCAAAGGTGGTTGACCAACAACAAAATAAAGTCAGACACGTTAAAAATCAAGAGTTTGTGATGAAACTAGCTGCGTTATTCAGTATTAAACTCGGAAACACTTTCCAATCTGCGCTGATTGAAGAAAACACCTGATTTACTTCCATTTCTAAACGTCTAAATCATCAATGTTTACTCTCTTTCTCTTTGTTTAGTCAAAAAATAGAGATAAATGATGATATGTTTTAAATGTCTTACCTCTGTGTTCCCTCTGCTCAGAGTTAGTGAAGGCTTTTGGCGCCCGGCGTCCTCAAATCTTCGTCACCAGACACGACACTTCCGTTTTCTTCTTCTTCGCGTATTTTCTTCGGTGCTTTGTAAACGCTGCACCGGTGCTGCCCCCTGCTGGACGGGAGTGGAACTAGAACTCTGCCCACGACTAATATTTATCCCATTATAAAGTCGAAGTTGCCTCTTTTGTGCTTTATTTCTGCCATCTTCTTTCTCACTTCTTGCTGATTCATTAAGAGTATAGACGGGAACACTTTGTCTCCCATAGATTCTTCATCCTTCTTCTTCTTCTTCTTCTTTCGGCTTTTCCCGTCAGGTGTCGCCACAGCGAGTCAACTTTCTCCATCTAACCCTCTTCTCTGGATCTTCCTCTCTCACACCAACTACCTTCATATCCTCTCTCACGACGTCCATAAATCTTCTCTTTGGTCTTCCTCCAGACCTCTTGCCTGGCAGCTCCAATTCCAGCATCCGTCTACCAATATATTCTCTATCCCTCCTCTGTCCATGACCCAACCATCTCCGTCTGGCTTCTCTGACCTTCTCTCCAAAACATCGTACATGTGCCGTCCCTCTGATAGACTCATTCCTGATCCTCTCCATCCTGGTCACTCCCAAAGAGAACCTCAACATCTTCATCTCTGCAACCTCCACCTCTTGTCTCCTGTCTTCTGGTCACTGGAACAGTTTCTAGTCCAAACATCATCTCTGGTCTCACCACTGTCTTGTACACCTTTCCTTTTATTCTGGCTGATGTTCTTCTATCTCTTGGTACCCCTGACACTTTTCTCCACCCATTCCAACCTGCTTGGACCGTCTCTTCACCTCTTTTCCACACTCTCCGTTGCTCTGGACTGTTGACCCCAAGTACCTGAAATCCTCCAGCTTCTTGATCTCCACTCCCTGTAGCCTCACCGTTCCACCTGAGTTCCTCTCATTCACACACATATATTCTGTCTTACGGTCACTAAATCAGTGCACTCCTGATTGTTAGTAGGCATTTTATCTTAAGGAAACCCTCACCAGTGCTTTTTATTTCCACACAAAATGCACATTTGCTGTCTTGTGCAGTGTTTTCAGACTATATCGTGCAGACAACGGTTCTCTAAATTGTTACTTCTCATTTAATCAACTAATACCCATGTGGAATAAATGCGTTGACAAAAATGAGGGTTCTATTTAGTTTAGAAAAGCGATCAGATAGGAAAACACACGTGGCAAAAAAAGGGTTTTGTGATAAAATAAATAATTTCCATCATTGTCTATGTTACATATATAGATGCCAGTGATGATGAAAGCATTTGAATGTAACATTGGCCCATGAATATAAACATTATATTTATTGATTTGAAGTGCAGCGACATCAGTCTTGGGGGCCGTGCAAACTTCGTCCACAGACTCCAGAGGCGTGCCGTTCACCCGTGGAGCTCCAGCGCCGCCGCAGCGCCGCCCTCGCTGGCCTCGCTGGCCTTGCTGGCCTTACTCCGAGGTCGGTACCTCCTGGCCGCGGCTCTCTGGTTCCTCTCGGCCTCGGTCAGTCCATCGGCAGCTTCCCCTTTCAGCTCGGGCAGCGCCGCCGCCGCCGCCGCCTCCTCATCCTCGCCGTCCTGAGCCGGCATGGCCTGCAGCCACTGCTGGTAGTAACCACGGAAACCGTCGATGTGAACCAGATAGTTGTTCCTGGACTTGTACTAGAGCGGGCAGGGATACAGAGGGAGGAATAACAAAAGACATGAAAATGTTAATCAGATACATCAGCAACATAGAGCTTTGCAGTGTTTAAACAGAAATCTATGCCTTGTCATTTGACCATTTTTGTATCCAGAAAACCTTGTTTTACTGCAGCGTCGTGTCTGGAAAAGTCTTATATCTAAAATGTAAGCGTTCTTTATTCTCCATCCATTTGTTGTTAGCTAGAAAATCCTGAGGTTTTTTTTCAATCTTTTTCGCAGATGCTTTCTGAGAGTCAGCAGCCTTAACCTCTATTTGCATTTTTACTTGTTAGATAAGACTGACTTTATTGATTCTACAACAAGGAAAGTCAGCAGCATTACAAGTAGAAAAGTGTGCAAAGTAATAAAAATAATCTGCAAATAAAGGATATAGATTCAAATAAACAAAGAATATGTACAATATACACAGCAGAATAAAAAAGATATAAAAAGAAATGCCTCGTGCAGGGAACGGTTATAGAAATGACGGGTGCACAGTTGGAACCGTGGGGAGTAAAAATGATACGATAATGATGATGGCGTCCTACAAAGCGTATCAATATAAATATTGATTGTTTCACGAGTGTCACCCCATCTGCAGTGTGTAGGAGAGAAATTCCGTGTGCAAACTGTGAGTAAATATAAATATTAAAAGCGAAGGAGGATTGCTGGCCGGTGTGGAACCTCACCTGGTCATAGTTGGGAGGATACTGGGCTGCAAACTCCAGCTGTCTGATGAGCACCTCGTTGGGCTTCACCCCCGTGTCCCGCATGCTTTTCAGGATCCTTTTAAGGTAAACGTAGTCCAGTCGGCGAGCCGCTCGGCCGACCAGGGCGGAGAACACGTGGACGTTCGGCTTGAATCCGGCCTTCTGGAAAACACAAGCGTCCGTCAGGGCTGAATATCTGAAGGACTTCAGTTCTGAGCGTTTAGCTCATGAGAAGCCGGTCAGGCGGGAAGAAATCCCGATCGCCTGGAGACGATCTTTAAAGAAAACACGCCCAGATTCAGGGCCGTTTTCACCGCTTGCACCCGTCCGTCCGTTCCAGTCCACCTTTAAAGATCAGTTTGGTAAGAAAGTCCATGTAGCAGCTGATCACCAGCGTTCTTATAAGACTACTTGGTACAATTCATTGCGATTACTTCTTTCTAAACCCTAAAAAAAGTCTCCAATGCCCCTCCGCTGGTCCGCTGCCCGCGACACCGCCGTGTTCATCCGTTCTCGGCGGCACGCCGTTTTCCTCGACCCTTCTGTCCGGGAAAACTAGCAGAAGTGAAAACGGCGGCGTGCTCACCTGCATGTCTTCCAGCAGCTGCAGGCCCTCCTCCTGCCGCTGGCAGCCGAGGGCGAGGCTGCCGAACGTCCGCGCGTCCACCGCCACGTTGCGCTGTCGCATCACGCCCAGCACGGACTGCGGAGACGTTCCCCGGAAACAGGCGGATTCAGGAACATGACAAGGAAACCTTTCACTCGCTAGGTCGCTACTCACTGATTACCACTTGAGCGGCACATCGGAAACCGCCTGCCTTCTGTCGTACCTTTGCCGTCTCCAGGTCTCCGGCTCTGGACGCTCGTCGGACCGCCGAGTTGAAGAAGGCGGCGTCCAGCTTCAGCTCGTGCTGCTTGGCCACCTTCAGCAGCATCTGCAGAGACCGGCGGCCGGGCTCCAGCGTGTCGGCCAACAGGGTCAGAGTCCTGAGGTCCGGGGCCAGACCCTGAGCCGCCATCTTCTCCAGGAATCCCTTCCCTCCTCCGATCAGGGCGAGCCTGTCCGAAGCGCCGCTCAGCGCGCCAAAGGAGACCACGCCGCCTCCTTTGCCCTCAAAAAGGTCCAGGAGGCTGGGGGCTTCAACAAAAGGCACCAAGGACGTCTCTTGCGGTCTCGCTGGAACCAGGTGGGCGGGTCTTCCTTCTGGAGACCCGTCTTCGCCGCTGCCACGGCCGTGCTGGACGAACAGCTGCTTCTCAAGAAGATCCACATCGATCGCGGCTTTGCGATGCGTCTCCGCGTGAGGCCTCCCGCTCGGACGCTCCGCCTCGGGCCTCAGGAGAAGGTCGGAGGCCACGGCCGGATCGCCGACGCCACAGTCCCGCGCCGTCCGCAGGAGAAGGTTATAGTTCTTGGTGTCCGGACGGATCCCGGACCTCAGCATCTGACGCCAAACCTGGAACAAACCCAGACGGCTGAGGAAATCTACACGACCCCCGGCCGATCCCGGCTCAAAACTTCCGCCGCCGACGCAAATCGGCGAGATCGAGGAAGGAAAGAACCTGCAGAGCCAGTCGGAACCCGATTTCTCTGTCCTTCAAACATCCCATCAGCAGGTAGTGGAACGTCTCCTGCGTCACAACGTGGCCGTTCTGCAGCATCTCCTGCAAAGAGGGTACGAGCCGGTCAGGGGTGGAGCGGGCCCTCCAGCGGGAGAACCTCGGACGCCTACCCTGAAGGTGTGTAAACAGGCTCGGAGATGGTTGGTGACGGCGTGCGTCTTCAGGAGGGCGTGATACGTGATGGTGCTGAGCAGGATGTTTTTACGCCGGAGCTCCTGCTCCAACTTCAACGCGCGCTGAAGTCCGGCTTGTTTGGACGGCGTCTCGGCGCAGGCGTTGAAGAGGGCGGTGTAGGTGGCGTCACCGGCCTCCAGTCCTCGTTTCTTCATCTAGAAAACACACACATGCGGCGTGGAAGCGTGGATAGATACCAGATATATAACCCAGCAACAGAAACGCAGGAAAGGAAAGCATCCTGTCTTCATTTTGGGGGAATATGAGATAATGTCTTGTGTGACGAGTGTCCTCACGTCGTTGTAGAGCCTGAAGGCCTCCTTGAGCCGCCCCGCTCGACCGCAGCCTCCCATCAGGACGCTGTAGTTGAACTCCAGCGGCTGCAGCCTCTCCTCCTGCAGCATGTCTCTGCTGAACATCTCCAGGGCTTCCTGCAGCTGTGACAACGCAAGAGATCATCTTCGCGCATTCCCAGATCCTCCCACCGTTGCCGTCAAGAAGGAGGTTTTTGGACAATCAAGGCAAAAACGAACAGTTTTTACCCCAGAGCGCTCATCGGCTGCAGTCAAAACTCTTTTTTCCACTTTTCAACATCTTTGCTCTTTTCTTTCTACATATTTAGCTACTTCTTCTTCTAGTTGTTTGTTTTATTGACATTGCAGATCTTCTATTTTTCCAATCTCTCCCCAGATGCCCGTCAGGGACAAATACCTTTATTTTTTTTTGATTGCAACCCAGAGATGCTGCTATGATCGCAGGTTGTTCTGCTTTTAAAGGTCCTGCTTTTTATTCCTCTGAACCTGCGATCTTCTGACTGGAAGATGAACAAACAGCTCGTTAGAAAGGAGACATCGATGATGGCTCGTCTCCCACTGACCTTGTTCTCCTTGATGAGTTTCTTGCACTGTAAGAAGTACCAGTATGGGGTGTTTGACCTTCCAGGGCGGCGGCGAGGACGCTCCCGGTCCTCCCGGTCCTCCCGGTCCTCCTGGTCCTCCTGGTCCTCCACGTATCTGAGCTCCTGCCAGGCCGGGCCGCTCTTCTTGAACAGCCTCCTGGAGGCCATGTCTGCGGACAGGGAGCCGAAGGACACCCGGTCCTCCGGTGGATCCGCCTCCCCTCCGGTGGTCAGAGCCCCGGGCCGCCCGTCGGGAGCCCCCGGAGCCGCGGCGAGGAGGCCGGATGCCCGCGGCGGCGGCGGCGGCGGCGGCGGGCGCAGCGGGCTCCTCCGCGCCGGAAGCCGGGGTCGATACCCGGCGACGGTCCCCGCGTTTCGGGCGCACAAACGCGCCACCGCGGTGAACATTTCGCTCAGCTGCTCGGATGAGTTTCCACCGGGGAAACCGAGAGGATGAAGCCGCCCGGTGAGCTCGCAGGTCCGGCGGAGCTCCGGCGTGTTTCCGCCTTCAACCGACCGCGTCAGACCAGAATAATCGATGCGGATCGATAAACATCGCTTGGTCTGCTTTACTTTTCTGGTCAATATATTCGGATATAAGCGATATCTGCTGGCTAGCAAGGTTTAATTTTCTTTTTTTATTTAAAATGTTATTGAACATATATGGTATAAACAGACAAAACATATGAACACACAAACATGGCTAAATAGAATCAAATGTCAATTATATTAACATGGGGGGAAAATAATTACTACATTTAAAACAAAGTTAAAAATTAATAACAATAACAATATTAATAATGATAAATGAAAAATAAAAAAATTGAAAATGGCAAAGGGAATACAATATGTATTTAACTTGGTGGCTCTAAAGGAATATTAGTCATAAAACTGTAAACTCTTTAGTTTTTGGATTTTTCCATTAAGTTTCAAAGATTTTTTTTTTATATAATTCAAAATCGTTTACAAAGATCATAAAATTGGGGGAACATTTGCATTCTGTTTTTGTGTATGAAGAACTTGGCCAGACCTAAAAATAACATTGACACAAAGGTCATCTCTTTTGTTTCCTAAAAGTAAAACAAATGTTACATCATCTCTTAAGAAAGAAATTGGTGATGATGGAAATTTCTCTTTAATCCATTTTTGAGTTTTATCCCAGAAGGTTAGTACTTTTTCGGACGAGAAAAATATATGGTCTTTAGTTTCAATATTATCCTCACAAGATGCACAAATATTATCTTCAATATTAACCTCAATAATTCCTTCAATGGGTCGATGTCATTCATAATATTGAAGTGCATCTTTTGCCTCGGGCTTTACTTTCTTTTATTTTGTTCTTCTTTTATTCTTCTTGTAAGTCTCTTTGGATAAAAGCGTCTGTTAAATAACTAATGTAATGTCATTTAGGCGATCGACGTATCTGGGTTTGATTGTTGTTCCTGTGCGACCAAGAATAACTTCCGCCCGGAAACACAATCAAACGTTCCTGTTTCAAAAGTTAAACCATGGAATCACATTTTTGAATATATTTCATTCCTATCAATTAAATGATATTTTTAGTATATCCACATTTGACACATTTTAACAGTACAGAGAAACCTGCTATTACCGATGATGTTGTGCTCTTTTTTTTTTTATTCAACCTTTATTTAACCAGGAAAAAAGTCCCATTGAGATTAAAAACCACTTACAAGGGAGTCCTGGCCGATGTAGAACTTTATGTGACCATAAAGGCATTTCTTCTTCTTTTCTTCTGATGTTGAGATGCACTTGAGTATCGTCTTTTCTACTTGCACTTTTTTTAGTCTTGCGCACTAATTGCTGTACAAACCTGTTGCACTTTAGTTGTCGCCATTATACAACAGTTGTAAAAACGGCCACCAACTACCTGTCAATTTACCAGCCAATTCCCAATCCTCCCCATCTCACCACGGCCGCCTTTGTTTCATTCACGGTCTTTTACCCTGCTAACTTACTTCATATATAAAAAAAATTTTTTTTTTAAAAAGGGACAGTTGGCCTCTGAGTCATTCAACTGTAAACTTTATTTCCCGCAAGAAAAAACAAACACGGCCCTTCGGCTGTCGAGCACCGATCACAATCAGCATTTTGGTGGCGACATCACCATGGTGACAAGTGTGGCGGCTGGGCCACGTGACTCTGGAACAACGTGATCCGGTCCAGCAGCGTAAGCGGGATATCTCTGACCACCGAAGGCAGGTCTTCGTGCTGTAACGGATAGATGACCACGCTGAGTGCCGAGCGCTCCGTGGAAAATCTAAAAACAGAGGGGGAGAACAGCTCATTGTCGCTCTTACAGCGGGACACCGAGCATCTGACGTCAGAAAACGGGAAAAGTGAGATAGTTATAAGTTTAGGCTCTTCGTATGGAGACGACTGTGCGGTGAATATCCCTGCGGCGTCGTATTTTATTGGTCATTTCTGACACGCGTCCAAACGAAAACGGGCGCCGCGATGCCCGACTCGAGCGCAGGGTTTGTTTGCGTTGCGAATCCGAGCACGAGATTCTTCCGAAACACGAAGCAACGCCGAGCCCGACTTCACTTGTGCAAAGGGCCCACCTGTCCAGGAGAGTTTTCTGCAGAGTGCGACAGGCCACCAAAGTGCCGCCTATTAACATGTGGCACATGATGACGTGGCGGCAGCGCTCCATGAACGCTTCGGTGGCCGACGGGTCGAAGGTGCCGCTGCGTGAGATGAGGCAGAAACGTTGCAGACTTGAGCAGCAGGAAAGAGCCTCGAAGAAGGACGCGTTGGCGTTCAGGTAGGGCTGCTCCAACCTGAAAGCACAGGCGGGGTTAAAAATGCAAAAGAGAATTACAAATATTGAATGAAAAACACGTATTTTGATTGAATTCGCAGAATAAAAACACTTCGGTACCTGACACACGTCTGAGCAATAGATGCACTGTTTGTGCCGCAGAGAGAATTATGCCGGATTATTTCTGACGGCATTAATTTAAGCGTCTGCGACCGGACGTGATAATGATAATGAACATCTCGGTATTGTGACGGTTACCGTTTTCAGTGCCGCTCGGCTGCGGCGGACACACGCAATCCTGCGAATGTAAATGGCGACGCAAAGACCTGAGCGTCCTGACCTGAGTTCTCGTAGCTGTGTGCAGTGTTTCAGGGCCTCCAGCAGGGCTGAGGTGTAGTTCATGGTTTTCAGAGATCCCATGTTGGCAAGCGATAACACCTGCAAGTCTCTGCACTTCTGCGCCACTTGGACCAGCCCCGTCCCTCTGAGGACGCCGGGGAGGCCGGCCAGCGTCAGGCGCCGCAACAGAGGCAAGGCTTCCAGCGCGGCCAAGTGTGCGTCGCCGACTCCTTGAGCCCACGCGCACATACCGCGGGGCTCCACGCCGGCACGGGTGCAGGGCTCCAGCCGGGGGAGGGCCGAGGCGAACCCCGGCCCGATGATCTCCAGAGTCTGTAAAAAAGGGCAGCCGGCGACGAGTCGAGCGAGCCCGGAGGTGCCGTCCCCCGGCAGGGAGGCGTCGGAATCCGGCTTATAGTTCTGGAGTCCCACGCGAGGAGGTTTCTTCAACCCCAGGAAGAGCGAGGAGGAAGAGGAGTTCTGCGTACGGATGTGATTGGTGCTCACGCCGTCGGACAAGGCGCAGGCGGGCAGGGTGAGGGAGCGCAGGTGTCTGAGTTGGGCCAAGCTCGCGCACAAGTGCGTTTCCCCGCCGGCCCCCGGTGTGTTTTCATGGTGGTAATGCGTGTGCATCAGGTTCAGGTGTTTCAGGTTGCCGCAGCTGACGGCCAAGCGGCCCATGGTGGCGGCGACCAGCTGATCTTCCACGTTCCTGCACTCCGAGTACGGCACGTGGTTGATGCCGCTGAGGTTGAGGCTGATCAGCTGCGCGGCGTCCTTCACCCCCCCCTCCAGGAGCGAGCGGAACACCTGCGGCCACAGGGCCGGGCAGCGGCTGAAGCTGAGGTGTTTGGGGCTGCTGCCCTCCAGGGCTCGCTTCAGCGACAGCGAATCCACCCAGGAGCGAGGAAGCTGCAGCGCCTCCAGGTCGCCGCGCTGACCCAGGCGCTGGGCCAGCGAGGCGGCGGCGGGCCAGTGCGCGGGGTTCGGCCCGGGGATCGACACCAGGAATATCCGGAGACGCTCCGGAACGTGGACGCTGAACACAGCCAGGTAGAGCAGCAGCAAGGTCTGGTTGACCTGAAGACATCAACACACACACACACACACACACACACAATGTTCCTGCAAGCTGTGAAACAGCAACAGATGCAGGACTGCCGTATTTTCCGGACTATAAGCCGCTACTCCGCTTTGACTCCTGCCGCTTATACAACGATGCAGCTTTCTTCGAGTTTTCTTCGCTAACGGCCATCAGGCGGCGCTCGAGCAGGAAGTGCAAAAATAAGACGGACGCAAAATGTCAGTGCAGAGAAGAAGACGACGCTAGTTTTTGGTGCACTCAACGCAAGACGCGGCACGACAACCAAAATATTTTTCACGCCCTCATCATGGAAAGCACACGAAGAAATGCTGCTTTTAAGTTGTGTGTTCGGTTTGGATGAGCAGCAGCGAGAAATCATTCCCAAAAACCGTCCGCGAGCAAAGAGCTTCCTTCTGCACTGCTGCACCACTGTGTGAAAAGGTGTGACGGAGATTTTCTGAGGCTCTTCAACTCTGAAGACACTGAAGAAGAAGAAGACTTCAGTGGTTTGAGAGCACGGGAGGAGGAGGAGGAAGAAAGACATCCATGACTTTTCTGTTTATTCTGATCGGCTGTTTTACTGCCGTGTTCCAGGCGCCGTTTGGAAACAATTGCGGTAAAAAAACATTTACAAATTCTGTCCGTGTAAATATCTCGTTTCACAACGTGGATATCTGCGGCTTATAGTCCGGTGCGGCTTATATATACTGCTCAAAAAAATAAAGGGAACACTTGAACCACACAATGTAACTCCAAGTCAATCCCACTTGTGTGAAATCATAGTGTCCACTCAGGAAGCAACACACATTCATTGTGACTTGTTTTAAGGACATTACATCAAAGTTGGATCAGCCTGGAGTTTGTTTTTACACTTTAATTTGGAGTGTGATTCCTAATCCAGACCTCCATGGGTTGATACAATTGATTTCCATGGATCATTTTTGTGTGATTTTGTTGTCAGCACATTCAACTGTGTAAAGAGCAAAGTATTTCATAAGAATATTTCATTCATTTAGATCTAGGATGTGTTTTTTAAGTGTTCCCTTTATTTTTTTGAGCAGTGTATAGAAACATCTATTTTTCTTTCACAAGTAAGTGGGGCGCGGCTTATATTCCAGTGCAGAAAATGCAGTATTTCCCTGATGGCGCTCACCTCTCCGGGGGCCAGTCTGGCGCTGAACTCCTCCAGCTGCTGATAATGCGGGACGCTGCTCTGACCCACCATCAGCTGACAGCAGACGCCCACGCCCTCCCGCGTCACGTCCGAAATGTCAAACTGCAGCATCAGCCTGCAAACCAAAACACCTCTAGCTTTGTAGCGGCGGCGGTTGACGTGCGTTCAGGATTATTATTCAGCGGCCTATTCGAGTCTTAAAGTTGGTTCCGATGACTTCGGACGTGCGCGGCCTTGGACCTGCTCTTACTTGCGTAGCTGGGCGCAGCAGGGCACCACCCCGTAGCTGGGCGTCAGCAGCGTCTGCCTGAGCTCCGCCAGGCGGCTCAGCCGGTCCACGGCCTCGGAGCTGAGCTGGGCGGCGTTGAAGCCGGACCTCACGTCGAAGGCCAGCGAGCGGAGCAGCGTGAGCGAGGAGAGGAGGCGGGACAGGCGGAGCGAGGTCAGGTTACACCCGGTGACGTCCAGGTGCGTCACCGCCCGGCAGCGGGTCAGATGCTCCACGGCCGACCCCGACAGCCAGTACACGCCGTTCAGGCTGAGGGAGCGGACGTGATTGGCCAGGCGCTTCAGCAGATGCCGAACCAAAGAGTCGTTCACCTGGAGAGGACAAACATAAATTCCAGATACGGGAAAAAGGAAGAAGAAATATTCCATACATCACAGCGGCGGTCCCCCACGGACCGCTAATCTAACGTCAGATTATATTTCCACGGACCGGCCTGTGAGGTGCGGCGGATAAATACAACAAAATAAAATGATACGGCCGACACAAAAACGGTGGCATTTTGTAAATGTGATGACAAATGTCACTCCAATGTGTACTTGGATGTAACTTTACATGACATGTGGCAACAAGAGGATCACAAGAGTAACATCCTCTCTGCCCCCCAAACGCTCTCTGGTCGCTATGGTAACGCTTAAATACGCCTTCAAAATAGATACACCACAAAACAAACATAAAAGTAGGGTTGCCGCATGTTATGCAGAGCAGGTTAGGTGCTGGGAATCACCATATTTGAAGCGGGTCTCCAGGTATTGTCAGTTAAATGCAGCTTTCTTGTTTGGATTAGATTCAATTTTATTGTCATTTCACATGTAAGGAAACAGAGTGGCGAGGTTCGCATCTAATCAGTGCAAAAAGCAGAAGTGCATGTACAGAATGTGCAGTTTTTACAGATAAATGCTGTATTAAAGAATAAATGCACATATTTTTACCGCTAGTGCGAGTAGAGGTGGATAATCATTATGTGCAGATTGTGTACAAATAGGTAGTGATTAATATGATTAACAGACGGCAATATATGGATGGAACTATAAATACACAGATGTCTTGTACAGTAACTCTGCAGGAGGGATTTTCTTCTGTCTCCTCACTGGGCCTTTTTCCCTTTGCAAAGAAACTTTACAAAGACATTTGTTTCTCGCTCATTTTGCAAGCTTGTGGGTTTATTAGCATTAGCGATTAGCACTAAAGCATCACGTCAAGAGTGACTCATAGACGGATGGAAAGCAGAGAATTTGGTCATTTCTAAAATAAAACATTGTTCAGACTTGGATAATAATGAAACAGAAATAATGTAAGTTATTTATTCTTTCTGTGCAGCCATGGGGTTCGGGGACCGCTGCATTACAGCACACGCGTGACTTTACCCCTATAAACTCAATTTCATCACATTATTCAAACACATTGCATGAATATGTGGGGAAAATCAACCAATTTACAAGACGTCTCGCCGCTTCTTCCGCCAAAGGCCTTACCGTGTACTCGTCAGACAGGCTGACGTGCGCCAGCAGCGTCTTGTCGTGGCACAGTGTGTGCAACTTCCTGCACACCTGAGCCACGTTCATCAGCAGGTCGCACACCGGGATGTGGCGCAGGATGCACAGCAGGATCTCGTCGGACAAATCCGACATTCCCACCGACGTGCAAGCCATCGCGTCCTCTTCACGGACAGCCTGGGGGGGAGGGGACAAAAAGTGGTGATGGGGGAAAATTGGGTGTCTTTAGCCACTTCAGACAGATTTTAGCCAAATTCTGGAAGCATCAACTCAACCCTGAGTGATAAAAGAAAGTTATAGAATATAAATATATTGCATTGTATTGCAAACAGCCTCTGAGAAGAGGAACAGGAGTAATGTAACTGAGTGACTGACAGAGTTGAACAGATATTATTATTACTTTTGTTGTTGTTATCAGTAGTCATAGCTCATGTTCTGGTGATTTTAAGGGACCATTTTAGTTGTTTTGTTTAAAAACAATGCTTTTTTTTTTTTTTTTGCAGATACTCCTGTGAGATCACTCCAGAGGTTTCCTCTCAACATCCCAGGTGGATTTCCTGAAACTACCAAACAAATGACTCTCCTTCCTTGAGCAGCTTCCTTCTGGTGCCTCCTCGGTCTCCACCTCACCTTCTCCTGCAGGACCAGCTCCATTGCCATCCTCTCCCTCCACTTCAGACACTTCTACAGCTTCTACACTCGCACTTTGTGAGCCGCTCTCAAAAGTCTTGGTGCACTGGACTCAACTCACTGTTCACATCCATATTTATATTCATATTTATAACCATGTTTTTCACTCTTCTCCCCTGGTTTCTGCACTGCATGGGACAATAAACGCTTTGAATCTTGCATAAACCTCCCTTCTGGTTCTCCTCCCACCTCAGCCTCCTTCCACCCAGATCTTCTCCATCCCTCCTCTGTCCACGTCCAAACCATCTGGCTTGACCTCCAGAACATCTACCATGCGGTGTCCTTCTGACGGCCCTCCAACATCTCCCTGCCTTCTCTGCTCCTCAATCACTCCATTAGCATGACATGATTTTACAATTAGCTGCGATGCTAAAACGCTTCTGTCAGAAGAGGAAAAGGGTGCAAACACACCTGCGCGTATTTCACATTTACTTATAATCCAAGCCGACGACAAAAAAAAAGTCGTATTTAACGAAAAACAAAGTTAGCCGCGATGACAGGAGCGGCCGTGGGTTAGCCGCTCGCCGCGCTCGGCGGAAGGCTGTCCCCGGGGATTACCGGCACCGCGCCCGCCGGGGGAGCGCGTCGGTCCCCGCCGTCCGGACGTCCACTCGCAGCCCCGCTCATCATGCACGGGAGTCCGGACGCTCATCCGGCCAGGAGCCGCTGCGGTCCGACAGGCGGTCGGGCGGCCATCGCGGATCCTCCGGTGACACGGAAGATGTTTGGCGGCGCACCGAGACGGAAGAGTTTGGCGGTGACACCGACACACACTTCCGGTGCCAACGCGGTGTTTTAGTACGGACGGATTATTGAGGGGACGCTTTAATTTAGAAGATAATATTTGTACATTTTGTGAAGACAACATTGAAACCACTGACTATTTCTCATGCGAAAAAGTATAAGGCTTTTGGGCTAAAACTCAAAAATGGGTTAAAGATAATTTTCCATCGTCATCAGTTTGTTTTTCAAGAGATGATATAACATTTGGTTTACTTTTAAGCAACAAAACAGATGAATTATGTGTCAATGTTATTTTAGGCCTGGCCAAGTTCTTCATTCACAAAAACAGAAGGCAAAAATGTCCCCCAAATTTTAATTTCTTCATAAATGATTTTGAATTATATAAAAAATCCTTAAAACTTATGGAAAAATCCAAAAACCAAAAAATATACAGTTTGATGTCTGAGATTCCTTGTGAACCGCCAACTTAATTACATGTTATATTCCCCTTGCAAGGTTTTTTTTTTTTTTTTCGTTTTAATTTTATTTGTCTTTCTATTTATTTATTTCCTTTTAATTTCTGTTTTTGTCTGGCATTATAAATTTCTCACAAACCGTTAAGACTATTAACTTCTGATTACATACAGAACGAATGTCCTTATGTCCTTTGCTTCCTCATCCCTTGCCATGTTTGTTTGTACATATGTATATTTGTATGTACTATTTATGTTCAATAAAACATTTTTTTTAAAGTTTTACTCCGATCGAATTATTGAGGGGACGCTTTAATTTGGAAGATAATATTTGTACATTTTGTGAAGACAACATTGAAACCACTGACCATATATTTTTCTCATGCGAAAAAGCACAGGGCTTTTGGGCTAAAACTCAAAAATGGGTTAAAGATAATTTTCCATCGTCACCAGTTTCCTTCTCAAGAGATGACTTTACATTTGGTTTACTTTTAAGCAACAAAACAGATGAATTATGTGTCAATGTTATTTTAGGCCTGGCCAAGTTCTTCATTCACAAAAACAGAATGCAAAAATGTCCCCCAAATTTTAATTTCTTCATAAACAATTTTGAATTATATAAAAAATCCTTAAAACGTATGGAAAAATCCAAAAACCAAAAAATATACAGTTTGATGTCTGAGAATCCTCGTGAACCGCCAACTTAATTACATGTTATATTCCCCTTGCAATTTTTTTCCGTTTTTAATTTTATTTGTCTATTTATTTCCTTTTAATTTCTGTTTTTGTCTGGCATTATAAATTTCTCACAAACCGTTAACACTATTAACTTCTGATTACATACAGAACAAATGTCCTTATGTCCTTTGCTTCCTCATCCCTTGCCATGTTTGGTTGTACATTTGTATATTCGATTTATGTTCAATAAAAAAAAAAGTTTTACTCTGATCTATTTTACAGTTATACTCTTACATTTCGTTTAGTTTTTTGCCAAAAAAATTTTTCTCATTGTAATTCTGTGTATCAGTCTTATTCATCTAACACCGAGTGACCCACTTGAATAGCATTTTTTTTGTTTAAATATTAGTGTTTCATTCATTGATTTGAATGGGAAAAAAGTGAATTCATAAAAACCAGACAATTAAAAGCTATTAAATTAAAGACAAAAATTCATTAAAGACAATTAAAGGCATATAACAGCATTAACTAGATATTAAGAATCGAGAGTTTAAGACGATCAGATTCACTTATTTTGGATGACTTTGAAAATACTGCTATTATAATAAACATGCGCCTTTAGTTTAACCAAATTTTCATAAATTTAACATTTTTATTACGGCCATAGAACCAGCAATAGGGGCGCCAGCGCGCCGCTCACGTCGGCCAGAAGGTGGTTGTGAACGAACCATCACTGTAGGTTCTGTTCTCTGTAAACTTTGAATCATGGGAGTTAATCAAACTTTGAGACCTACTTTTAAGTGACTGCGTTAGATGAAAAAGCATGCAGAATTTGTCCCACGTAATACTCAAAACTATTGAACGAGGTTTAGGGTTTCCACTCCTGCTACTCCTACTTTGAAAGTCTGCCATGAGAAGTGACTCACCCAGTGCGGGTCAGACAAGGACCTTAAAAATATTGTCCAACACACAGCATTTTAGTTCTTATTTACACAAGGCTTTGTCTTCAGCCACTTCACACCTGACAAATACCTGAAAAGCTGTGGAGTTCTGCTTTTTAGCTGAAGAGGATCAGCGTGCGCCTGCCCGAAGAGTCGTGGAATCAGTGCTCGGATTAAATAATCAATTGGAACCTGGCGACGGCGCAACAGGTGGAATTGATGAAATCATTAATGAACAAAGAAGTCAAGACATGTGCGCTTTATTGGGTTGTGTTGTACACGAGGGGCTTCGGAAGCCTCCTGCACAATCCTTCAAACACTGCCATACAAGGTAGAAGCTTTGTCTTTTGCATACTGACAAAAACAAACTGGACCGAGTATTTTAAGGCTGAAAGTACAAAAACAAAACAAGTTTCAGATTACATAATTTACATATTAAGCAATACTACAGGTCTGTTGGGCGTCGGACCCCCCAGAGAATAAACCTTCATAGAGGCAAATAAGGTGGTGAACAAAGACATCTGGAATGACCTACACAAAACACAACAATGGACATCATGTTCCTCACATTCACACCGCCTGGACGCTCTGTACTTCCCGCAGAGTTTCTCCCCATCAGGGGCACGGTGCCACAGCCAGAGTGATGAGGGAAGATAGGAAGAGGTGTCGTAGGCTCGGCGTACACCAGTGTGTTGGTGTGGGCGTGTAAGCCGAGCCAGTCGTTGGGGTTTTAGCAGTGTGCCGGGAGGGGAATGACAGTCTTTAGAAGCACTTCCTGTGGACGATGCTGGGGCCGGACTCGTCGTACTCCTGCTTGCTGATCCACATCTGCTGGAAGGTGGAGAGGGAGGCCAGGATGGAGCCTCCGATCCATACGGAGTACTTCCTTTCTGGGGGAGCGATGATCTGCGGAGGACGGATTGAATTTAAGTTTCGCCGGCTCCAGCGAGAGCTCAAAAGACACGGGACGCCGTGTCCATCCACACGAGGGCGAGCGTTACCTTGATCTTCATGGTGGTGGGGGCCAGGGCGGTGATTTCCTTCTGCATGCGGTCTGCGATGCCAGGGTACATGGTGGTGCCACCAGACAGCACAGTGTTGGCATACAGGTCCTTACGGATGTCCACGTCACACTTCATGATGCTGTTGAAGGTGGTTTCATGGATGCCGCAGGACTCCATACCTATGGAGAGACGGAGAACCGAGCAAGGTCAAACACCGGACTGGACGCTGACCGGCGCACTTTCTACTCTAGAGTCCTGCCTCGACGTACCGAGGAAAGAGGGCTGGAAGAGGGCCTCGGGGCAACGGAATCGCTCGTTTCCGATGGTGATGACCTGTCCGTCGGGCAGCTCGTAGCTCTTCTCCAGCGAAGAGGAAGAGGCGGCGGTACCCATTTCTTGCTCAAAGTCCAGTGCAACGTAACACAGCTTCTCCTTGATATCACGAACAATTTCACGCTCGGCTGTCAGAGAGAGATTTGGAAATTTAATTTGTGTTCTCGTAGCTTCAAAGAACAGGTGTGTTGTCGGTCGTTCTGCTCACCTGTGGTGGTGAAGCTGTAACCCCTCTCAGTCAGAATCTTCATGAGGTAGTCTGTGAGGTCCCTGCCAGCCAGGTCCAACCTGAGGATGGCGTGGGGCAGGGCGTAGCCTTCGTAGATGGGCACGGTGTGGGTCACGCCATCACCAGAGTCCATGACGATACCGGTGGTACGTCCAGAGGCGTACAGGGACAGCACAGCCTGGATGGCCACGTACATGGCAGGGGTGTTGAAGGTCTCAAACATGATCTGAGAGAGAGAGGACAGGGTGGGACCATTAGCCACAGACCACACATTGAAACAAGTCAACCTAAAGGGGGGGATGGTGAGGATTAGTGAGTCAGTCAAGAAGACACAGCAGCAATCTTAACAGACGCAGCAATCTTAACAGACGGCTTTAAAACCCGGAGGTACCAATTTTTCTGCCACCATTGAACGGTTACGTCATGCAATACCCATTGTCATTAGGAAGTGTAAGGTAATCCGACACAAGTCTACTCTGCTGTAAGCAGTGCTCATGCTAGACATTCGAGAGGCTTCAGTGCAGATAAAAACCTGTAGTCTGCGCACTGTTGACAGATGAGGTCAGAAAAGAGGAAACCTGGAGATTGAAGGAACAGGGGGAATTGACAGTTTGAGCAGAAGACCAGTAAGGAAGCTACAGAGTCCAGCCCTAGAGTCCTGCTGCTAAATTAAGACCAGGCTTGTCTTTGTAGCTGCTGCGTGCTTTTACCTGGGTCATCTTTTCCCTGTTTGCCTTGGGGTTGAGGGGAGCTTCTGTGAGCAGGACAGGGTGCTCCTCAGGGGCAACTCTCAGCTCATTGTAGAAGGTGTGATGCCAGATCTTCTCCATGTCGTCCCAGTTGGTGACGATACCGTGCTCGATGGGGTACTTCAGGGTCAGAATACCCCTTTTGCTTTGAGCCTCGTCGCCAACATAGCTGTCTTTCTGGCCCATGCCAACCATCACACCCTGGGGAGACACAGGAATGAATTTAAGAGTTTTCGAAATGTAAAAAAAAAAAAAAGTCTTACATTGAGAATTTATGCAGCTATGGAAGCAAGATTAAAAATCTACCTGATGTCTGGGACGTCCAACAATGGAGGGGAACACAGCACGTGGAGCATCATCTCCTGCAAAGCCAGCTTTGCACATACCAGATCCGTTGTCAACAACGAGGGCGGCAATTTCGTCTTCCATTTTCTGGTTGGAGAGAAAAATGTGGTTTAAAATCGATTCTGAGAAATATACGTGACCTGTGGCTCCGGCGGAGGGAGTGTCGTTCCGCAGCGCGGACGCTGGATGTCGCAGTGGCGCAGCCCGCAGACCGGACCCGCAACTCGGAAACAAAGGCAGCGTCTCCCCGGGCCGGCCATGGCCATATAAGGCAAAAGTGAGAGACGGCGGCGGTCCGGTGACACCGGCGACCGGCCACTCCCTTTACCGGGATCGTCTGAGCCGCTTGCCCGCGTCCTGCCTGCGGCGACGGACGCCTGAAACGCCGCGTCCCTTTGAATGAACGCGGTGATGTCGTGCCCGTTTCCCGGAGGAGGCGACGGACATCACGTTAATAAGACTTACAAATAAAAAAAAAATCCAGACTTCAGTTTTTACCTCTTAAGTCTTTTGGTCTTAATCCGTCTAATCTTGTCTGTAAACCCGGAGACCCAAAGATAAGGTCAAAGCTTTTCTGGCAGACCGGTTTAACCTCAGCGGGATGACGCCGGAGCGGCAGCCGAGGTCACCGGCCACAAAGGCGGCCTGACGGACGACCTCATCCCGGCGGCGTCACCGAGCTAGCCTAAACTGACGGCGAGCTAGCTTAACATTTTACATTTGCTTAACAGACAAATGAAGATGTATAAAGAGAGAGGGGAGTTCTGCCGGCGAGTCGTCACGACCCCTAAATCAACCGGTATTCCTCTTTATAACTTTTAAGAATGTCTTCCACAGAAAAAAAAGAATAAAAACCAGTTTGAATGTGAGCGTTCGCCGCCTTGGAGGTCTTACCTGTGTGAGGGAGGGTTCGCGTCTGTGAGGCTGACTGAGGGTGTTACTCCGCTCGGCTCGACTTCCCGACTGCAATGGAGGTCCAATGAATGGCTTGGTTTTAAGAGCGCTCGCGCTGCAGCCCCTCTCCATATAAGGAGAACTTTCCGTACGGCGGCTTCTGATTGGTCGCGCCGCGTCCACTGGGTGTGGCCCATGCAGATGGCGGCGCTGCACTCTGACAGGACTTGGGGAGACAAACTGCACGAAAAGTCATTTGGATACCAACAAAACGTCTCGTTTGGCCTTCAGTGCAAACCCGTTTCTCTTTCAATTCTTGCAACGGTAACGCACCACATGGAGGACTTGTGTTTCCCACGCCGGGCCCTTTGAGCGCGGTGTGCATCGGTGTAAATTATACATATGCATACAGGGATCTTTTCCTGCATGCCATCGAGTTAGAAGTGTAAAAGAGTTAATCCATGTTGTCATTACTCTTGGAGAAGGAGCTGTCTGTCTTGGCTGCAGAATGCACCGTTATTTAACCCCCCACCCCACCCTCAGCCCCATAACCTTGTTCTCTTTGTCTTTGAATGAATGTAGTGCACGACATGAATGCCAAATAAAGGTGGAATTATTGGAGGTTTAATAGTATGACTGCACCGTTGACTTCAAGGTAAAAGAGGCACAGGGAGATTATAATCTAAGGGTCACTGACAGCGCTGTTAACACTCTTAACTGCCCCGGCATACCGGTGTCACACACACCCCGCACACACAGCCGCAGATGGGAGTGACAGTGATAGATGTGGCTACAGCGAGGTATGTTTACAGCAAATTCTTAGGAAGCTGTAAATCTCTTGGACTTTTCATCGCCTGCCTGCTAATGTGCCAACGTCTGCAGCGGTCGGATGACCCCGTGCCGGCCCTCGTTTAAAAACCCGATTCGGACAGGTGTTTCTCTCCTCGCGGGGTTCGATAAGACGCAAACCCATGAGGACGACAAGGAGTTTACTGCCGGTGAAGGTGACCCATGTTGTTATACCTGCGGAAGCCACCACGTTACGCAGAATAGCTGTGATTTGACTTGAAATACCTGGGCGACTGAGCCGGGGATCCGTTTGCGGGGCCCATTGTATGAAATGCTCGGGTGGGTGTGTCGGCGGAGGGGGCCTGCAACTCAATAAGGGCACCGGACAATGCTCATAAACTTACACAAGGAATTCTCACTGGCCCCATGTGTTCCTAATAAGGATATATGGGAGCCCGCGCACCCAAAGGGGGAGGAAGTCGGTTTCACAAAACTTCACTTCTGTATGCAGGCAGGAAGTGACCGCACACACCCCGACACACACATTTACACCCGCAGGTTCTCGGCTCAAAGCAGCCGAGCACACCGCAGAGCGGGCTGAACGAGCTGATCAGGGAATTGGCTTTTCAGTCTGCCATTATCCTGCTTGAGACTACACACACACACACACACACACACACACCAAGTATAGACCAGTAGCAGGGCAACCTTCCCTTTAAGATTTCCCTTGGATGACGTCCATATAAGGAGATATTGGAGCGAGTCACATGGGGGGAAGAATGTACTGCTCAGGTCATGTGACCAGTCTGAGGAAATGAATGAATCTCCCTTTTTAAGGGTGTGTGTGTGTGTGTGTGTGTGAGTGTGTGTGTGACAGAGGGCTAGAAAGAGAGAACATGTTGCAACATAAATGTCCTTATCTTTCACCAGCTACAAATATTCATGTACAGGAAGCCTCTGGTTTTATGCAGAAAATTGACAATCACTTTTGAGCAATCCTTGAGGTAGTTTGAAATCTCATACGTGACTCACACATGCATTACAGCGCACACACACACACACACACACCCAGCATTGCTCACTCACAGTCAAATACTCACAGGCCTGGCTCTCGGCTCTGACTAAGACCGTATATGGAAGAAGCTAGCAGGTAGCTTCTGTCGACTTTTCACCCATCCCTCCCCGATCCCTATCTCTCTCTCTCTCTCTCTCTCTCTCTCTCTCCACCGAGTGGACGTTCTCCTTTTACCCCGAAACTATCGCTTCATCGCTCATTTTTCCCAGGACGGCCACCATTAGAGAAGTGCACGGTGAGGTCAGGGCGCACGTTTGCTTTGCCAGTCCCTTATGGCCCCGCATTCCAGCGGCGTTTCTTGCACCGCACTGAGAGGAGCGGCACATTTCTGCTCACCAGACAAAGATACTTTCAATGATACATTCAATTATTCCTCCGCCGCCTCCCGATCTGCACTGCTCAGCACAGCCTTTCTCCGCCATGCGCTCGGTTTGGTTTCTGGGCGCTAAACTGTCACGGCGTGGCCCGCCGGCAGGACTGTTCGCATCGTCCAGGGCTCGTTCTCGGCTATAGAAGCACTGGTCATCTAAAGCCCTTTGACTCCTTGGGCTTCTGGACCCTCAGCCTCTTCAGGCATCTGGTAGCACCGCGTCAACCACTCCCAGAATCCAGCCTGCACATGGAGAAGCACTTGAAACCTCAGGAGTTGAAACCACAAAAATTAAACCTGCAGACCGCGTAGTGAAGAAGAAGCCCTTTAACGGAAATAAACGAGGGGGGGGGTCAATGTGAACAAATGACATATTTCTCGTATCCACGGCTGTTTATTGATGTCAATGTTTTTGTGTTTAATTCGCCAAATGCGGCGTGGCGATTGCAACGAAACAAACCGAGCGGTAACTCTATCGGGAAGGCCTTTTCTGTTATTTGTTTTGATGTGTTGAATACCGCATGAATCTAAAATAAACAAATATTTTATCTAAAGTCCAGTTGAACCTGAATTTTGACTCGGGGTCTCGACGACCACGGGTCTCTGTAGGGGGGGCTGGAGATTTTGGGGGTTTTATTTTACTGACGGTCAATATCGCCTCAGATGGAAGAGATGATTAAACTGACGTTTCCATTTTGGAGGAATCACTTCAATCCCAAAGTCCTTAAAAGTTCACTGTGTTTGAACTTTTTTGTGCATCTTATTACTTCTGGTATAAGTCCAGGGAGATTATTTTGCTTTCTCACCCGGATAAATAATTTTTATTTGTAATGTCACAATTCCATTTTAAATCTATTTTTTCCCCTCAATCTGACTGAATTAGATGGATGATTTTGCAGTGAAGCAAAGCAAATGTCCTTTTAAAGACAAGACCAAGATTCCGGTGTCTGGACACATTTCTATGTGATCGAACAACGACCACAAAGTAGACTTTATTAACACTTGCTCAAGAAAAACTCATTCTGCAATTGCGGGGCATTTTTACTAACTCTTTTCCAAGTATTAGTCCCCAGTTTCTGTAGAATTGTGCCAATGCAGCACCTGGCACTGATAGATTAATTCCAAGTCCAAAGACCACAATCATTCAATAAATAATGTGCAAAGTCAAACAGCAACCTGCGTAGCACTTACATCGATGTTATATTTTAAAAATCTCCACATCCGCCCAAGCAGCGCTGCGGAGGTTTGTATCATTACGCAATCACTTTTCAACAAGTTCAGCAAAATACGTAGATATGTAATACAGTAAACAAACACATTCATCACTTGTATTTATTTACAAAATATTAACATCCGTATACCGTTGTAAAAAACATTCCTGTCGGGGTGTCAGGCGGTCCAGCTCTTCCCCATGTCCACCAGCTCCATGCCTTCACAGTAAGACCTCGGCCTGGACACCCTCACCTAGTTGCAGAGCGGGACGACAACAGACAGACACACACACACACACACACACATCTTAGGCTGACCGGGGTGAATCCGAGAGACTACATAACCGACATGGGCCGGTAGCTAACCGAGCCGCAGCTGCCGCTGACCTCGCCGTCTTTGCTGCATTTGTAACGCATCTGCTGCCTATGTTTGTGGCGGCCAAGCCATTATTCAGGCAATTCCCACGCGCAGGGGCGTCAGCAACCCCACACGGGCCCCAGTTCTGGACGAGGACAGGGAGAACCTCTACCGTGTGGGATCATTTTATGAAGAGTTTTGTTGTTGTTGTTGCGGGAGGACGCTGCAAAATATCTTTCATATGTCTAGATTGTCCCATTTAAGGTCAGCAGAAGGAACAACAACATGAGCGCAGCGCCGGAACACAAAATGTAGTGCTTGCAAAAAGAACAGAATTCTACCATGAAAGAAAAAAAAAACCAACAATTTCCTGATCTTTTTTTCCTTTTTATAGATTTCTTGCACTTTCAGGGACAACATGCTTGTTGTGATGTTCTTCTGCAATTTTTAGGATTTTTCTTCTGTTCCCACACTTTCAGAATTTGATGAATAAAAAATGTGTCTCTCCATGACATCATTCTAAATGTGCCGTTTTGCCCGGTTACGGTTGTTTTATGGAAATATAAGGTATAGCCAGGACGTGTGATCTCTTCCTGTACTTGTGTAGATGACCACCGGGAGGTTTATTGAGCCCGTCGTCTCCAAACTACGACGCAGGAAGTGGTCAAGCAGAAACTTTTTACATTTCTCGCGGGCCGCCGAGCAATCCAGGCTCGGAAGGGAGAAATAAAGAGGACGGCGACTCGGGACACAAACAAACATTACATTTTAAATTGTCAAAATAAAAGCAACGCATTTTCTTTCACACTGTTTTAACGATTGAAAGGTATATTATTATTTTTTGTAACATGGGATCTCAGTTAGGTCCCCCTGAACATCTGCTTCCTGCTTCTCCTGTGCATGTATGGACGGAGACGTTGTGTGATGCATACAGACAATAAACTAGACTGGATGGCGAACAGAAGAAAGGTCAGAGCCGCCAGTTCTGTCTCAGGAGACTCAGGTCTTTCGACGTCTGCAGAGCCATGCTGCAAATGTTGGATCACACCAGCGTCATCTTCTACGCTGCAGTGTGCTGGACCAAAGTCCTACCAGAGCACCTTCAGCCATAGACCGAGACCATCGAGGTGCACCAAAGAACACCACAGAAGGTCTTTCTTACTTGAGGCCATCAAACTACATAACTCCTCCCCTTTCTGTAAGACGGAAACCTGACAGTAAAATCAATATCATGTTTGAGTGAATATATATAATCCGGCTAAAGGGTTTCCTTCAGGATAAATACATCTTCTCCACTCTATAAAACACACTGCAGTGGACGCAGCCTCTCTCTCTCTCTCTCTCGCTGAAGACTCACTGTGGGGGTCCTGTGTGACGCCAGAGACTGCAGAAGTGGAAACGGAGTCCAGTGAATCGGCTCCACGGGCCAACTACAGACGGAGAGGTCGCTGGCCTTACCGGAGTCCAGCACCCCCTCCCCCATGCTCATCTCGCTTCCCCGCCAGCCGTACTGGGAGCTGCAGACGATAAAGAGGTGCGGGGATTAGTCGGGGTCACGCACACAATGTCTGGGGTTGCCACGTAAGAGTGAAATCTGTTCCATCGTCAGCCAAAGTTCTGTCAAAATCGTGCAGCGTAGAAGGGTAAAGGTCATGGAGGAGTCGACGCCTCCCACATAGAGGGACCGCTGCAAACCGGCCAGAGAAAAGAAACAGAACCGGGGACGGTGGCTTCTCCTGGATTCTGAAGGGATTAATAAGTCCATCATCCCTGCACTGGGCCGGGCTAATACGCTTAGAGATGGAGTAAAATGTCCTGATCCTTTATCTGGGAATTTCATTAATGCTTGGAATCCATACAGTTTAATTATAACAAATCTAATTATTTGCTCCCCCCTCAGTTATCAAAAAATTCTGATTAAATAAGAAAAAAAAATCACAAAATTATTGATCAATTTTTGATTTTAAAATAATATTCAGCAGGTGAGATAGGGGCTCCTTGTGACTTTCAAATGGCGCATCAGTAAAGGTGCGACTGAACCCCTCCGTCCTGCTTTGCACAGCGAGGCTCGACATCCCGCAGTCGACTTGTTTTGCCGCTGCGAACGCTCAAAACAGATTTCTGGCCCCCGAGCGGAAAAAAAAAAAAAAAAAAAAAAAAAAATCTCTTGAATGTTCTGATACTGTCGGACGCATGGACAGTCAGGGGCGCCACACGGGAGGGGGGTCTGGATGATTCTTTGGGTGCGTTAATGCCGGCGGGAGGACGAGCGAGTGAAAGGCCGCTGGGGCCCCGCGGGCTCGTTCATGGGGCCCAAATTGCCAAGATGGCGTGAAGCGTTTCACGTTCGGTCGGCCACGGTCGCGTTTGTCCGTACCTGTGGGGGTATATTGTGTTGATGTGCGCTCCGTGGCTGGGGCAGGTGGACGCCAGCGACAATGTGTCGTCATGGTAACAGCAGGGGCGGTCGAGCGCCCGCAGGTGTAGCAATTCATCGGAGCGTGTAAAAGCAGGATTATCCAGAGAGTCTGCTGATCCTGCCAATGAACGCAACCAGAACCGACCTGACAGCTCATCAAAATGGTTGAACCTGCGATAGCTGTGCGCCCACACACACACACACACACACACACACACACACACACACACACAAGGCAATGCATTACATTCAAACAGTAAACAGTAGGCATACCTGCTTGGTTTAACCTGGGAATAAACATCATGATCTTTCATTGATCTCTGTTTTTGGACTCATTAGTGTGAGGGCCATTCTCAGTGAACCTAATGCTGATGAGTCAGAGCTTCTCGGCATCTTCTCAGCGGCTGTGAGAACATCTGGAATGACACTGCGCTCTGCAGCTGGGGAGAGAAAAAGCTCTGCTCCTCAAATTCAGGGTCTCCACATGCAAACCTCAGCTAAGTTCACGGGTAGATGTTCTCACTCCGTCTTTGCCCTGGGTGCACTTTTAAAGGTCACCCAGGTCGTGGTGGGGCACCAGTGCCTCACACACACACACACACACACACACACACACACACACACACACACACACACACACACGGGAACAGACGTGTTGCATCCTTATGCATTTGACTTCTGGATATTTTTGTGCCATGCTGCACTTTTGGTTATTCTAAGACAACTAATTTTAAATATTCTTAACCTCAGTTTTAGGTTGTACAGTGACCCTAAAACAAATGATCTGGAGGAATAACATTTTCTCTCTGCGAACCTGGAACTGAAATGTGCCTCAAAACTAGTTTTCATCTAAACATTAATAATAATTAATATTTCTTGTGCAGTTCACTGTTGGATTAAATGCATGCGTTTCCGCCTGCACACTTTGATGACATACAAGGCAGCTGAAAGCATTGCTGAGTTTTCAACACGCAATCAATTTGACAAAACAGCATCTCAGCTAAAAGGGAACGACTCCGAGTTCCTCTCTTGGTCCACGCGAGGAGTTTAACGTCAGGCTCAGAAAGGGGGTCTGCAGCCCACGACTCCTCCTGGAGAGGGAGAATATGACACCTGCTGGCTGTCGCTGCTTGTTTCAGACTGAAATCCAATCCAGAAGAAGCCGTGTGAAGGCTTCAAACACCATTGCTGCTGTTTCGAAGGCTCTGACAGCTCATGTCGCCATTTAACCCGCAATGCCTGGATTCCGATGAATTAAAAATCCATTTTGAGAAATAACAGCAAATTAAACAAAAAAAAAAAACCAACAACAACAAATATAATCTTGAACGTGCATTAAAGTGGCTGAGAATTAGTGAGAAAATGTGCAGAAAAATTCATAAATCCTTTCTTTTCGAAGAGGGAACTCTGAATTAACTTGAAAAGTAACACATTAAGGTTTTGAACGGCTTCTGAAGGTACAATGTAGGAACGAAAGACGGGAAATAGGGGTGAGAAACGGCCAGGTTGTGAGCAAAACAGCGGCATTAGGTGCTGCTACAGATGAAATGTAGTCTTCTACACTGCAGCTTGAAGTCCTACTTTCAGACTGAGTCCACACACACACACACACACACACACACACACACACACACACACACACACACACACACACACACACACACACACACACACACACGCCCTGTTTGCTTCCATTGTCTCTAAGCTGAATAACAGCACTGTGTGTCTTGTCACCATCGCAGCGAGGGAGGATCGGCCTCCAGCTGATCGTGGGCTGTGCCAGATCTTTGCTGTTCAAAGCAGCAGTGACCCAGTACCTGCTCCTGGTCTGGTCCACCTTGGCCTGGATCAGAATGGCTTTGTAGCGTCTCACCGCCACCAGGGCCAGCGCTGCGATGACGGTCACGGCGATGAGTAAGACGGCCAGGCAGGTGCCCACGAGTCGGGCGTGAGTCATCCTGATGTCACACCTCTGACCCATGAACCAGAAATCACCTCCCACGAGGCATCTGGAGCACAGGTACAAACGCGGGGACGCGTCGGAAAATTACAGCGGCGGTGACGTTCGGCGTGACGGTGTGTGTTTGCCGAGGCGTCGTACCGGCAGACGGGAGGTTGGTCCGGGTGGTGTGTGCAGATCCCGTGGTGGTGGCAGTGGTCCAAGCGGCAGACAGAAGAGCAACTGTAGTTGGCGGTGCCAGTTCGAGACACGCATTTAAATCCAGCCGGGCACTGCAGCAGCCAGTCACACACGTCGCCCTGCAGACCTGCACGGGAACACGTGATAAAACACTCCGGACGAGAACGCCGCCTCCAAAGCGAAGATAAAATAAGACAGGTAGGAGCACAAGTACGGGTCGTGATTCAGAGTTAAGTTATAAATGCCTTCCTGGCGCGGCGGTTGCGTTGAAGTTAATAAATCCCATAAATATTCTCCGCACTGCAAACCATTAGATTCCTCCCTGGCGGTGTCACAGCCAGCCAGGAGAGCCTCATACGCGGCAAAAAATAAATAAATTGACGAAAAAAAAAAGCACCAGCCTTTACCGGACCTCTGCATTTACAAAAAAAGGTATCAGACACTATATTAGTGATCTGAACTTTAAATGTACTGAATCTCCTTCCAGGGGTCACAGACGCTCGTCTTCCTTCATCCAACCTTTTCCAATCATTCTGGATGCAAATTCTTCTTTTTCTTAAAATATACTGTATTTAGAGCAGACAATTTTTATTTTGCTGTTTTTACATTTTGGTCATTTTCCTCAGCTTATAAATCCTTTGCTGGTTTTCCCAGGCGGCGTTCACATTTGACTTAAATGTATTTCTCTAGATTTCTGGGTACTTTCTCTTTTTCCAAGGTTACGATGAAATTTGCGGTGTGATGACCGATCACTCAATACACTGTTTTTCTCTCCAAATTTCTATAAGATCTTCACGTCCGTCCATTGTTAGCGCAACATTCAGATCTCCTGGTATTGAACATGTATCACACGACCTAAATTCAAACCAAGTATCCTGTCTGGCCCGAGAGAGAGGAAAAGTAGATCCTTGGAGGTGCCATCACAAGACATCTCAGAGGGCTTGCACACCACATGTGAGTGACACCTGAGGAACGCCGCCATTCTAATGAGATTACTCATTCCTGCTTGTGAGGAGCTTAGTCACTCTGACCGACGGCGACGTCCCTGCATCAACCCAACCACGATGTGTGGAGAAGGTCGGAGATGTTCTGCTGGATTAGCCTTTTTAAGTGGAGATCCCTCAAAGCCCCGCTCTCGGCCCCGCCTCACCTCCCAGGGTGACGTTTGCTATCGCGGACGATCGGAAGCTCCTCCCGTCGCGGGCGGCCCGGCCGAGTCCCGTCCTCTCCAGCAGGGCGGCGGCGGGGTCGGCCGAGCCGAGCCACGGCAGCGCCCCGCTGGTGGTGAACTCCAGAAGACTCTGCACCGAGCGCCCGCTGGAACAACAGAGCAAAAGACAATTAATTATGCAATCTGGTGCAGTCATGACGGGTTAAACGGGCGGTGCGAGGTTTGATGGCTCAACAAACTGAAGATGGTTTCTCCAGGATGTCTGCAGGGCTTTTCTGGGATCCGTAGACTAGTTGTGGTGTGAGGAGTGAGCGTACAGTTAAACGGTTAATGGGTAAATTATTGCGGGGGAAAGCTGGACTCTGGGCCCGGCGGTAACCTGTGCGTTCAGTCTCCTCACCTGCTCCAAACCCCCAGCAGCCTCCTGAAGCCCGACGCTCTCAGCAGGTACGGCTTCAGCTGGAACGACAGGCAGGGACGACTTCAGAGCGCCTTCTGGATAAACATGTTTATTCCTGTGTGTGTGCTTAACAGTTCCAATGACCAAAAGACAGCAGGCAGAGCTGGAGGTTGCAGAGATGAAGATGTCGAGGTTCTCTTTGGGAGTGACCAGGATGGAGAGGATCAGGAATGAGTCTTTCAGAGGAACAGCACATGTTAGATGTTTTGGAGAGAAGATCAGAGAAGCCAGACGGAGATGGTTGGGTCATGGACAGAGGAGGGATAGAAAATATATTGGTAGACGGATGCTGGAATTGGAGCTGCCAGGCAAGAGGTCTGGAGGAAGACCAAAGAGAAGGTTTATGGACGTAGTGAGAGAAGATATGAAGGTAGTTGGTGTGAGAGAGGAGGGTTAGATGGAGACGGCTGATTGGCTGTGGCGACCCCTGAAGGGAAAAGCCAAAAGGCAAAGAAGAAGAATTCCTCACCCAGGCACCAGTATCTCTCTCCAGGCCGACGGGCGAAGCCGAGCGAGACTCCTCCACGATGATCTGCAGCAGGAGCTCGAAAGACTCCACTGGACACAACGGGCAAATCGTAACTCATCCCAACAGTTCTAGAATATCTTCAGCAAAATCGTCTGTATCGTGAGAATACATGATTTCATGAAAAAAAACAACCTTTTGCCGTATACTTTTGTTGGACACTTTCCCAGTTCCATTGGCGTTTCGTTCATTTATATACAGCTACGCAATGCGCGGATCTAAGTTCCCTCGAAATGAAACGAACGCATTTATGCCGGTGGTGATGTTAAGGGCCAGCTTGCACTGCGGCGCCCTCACACCTTCTTCTGCAGGCCTGCAGGAACAGGCCACGAAGCCTTCACAGAAACACGACGGAGTTGGAGCTCCCTCTACTGGAGGAACCACACAAACACACTATTTCTTAATTCTCCAAAACACATCCTTTGTGGCTGTTATTAAAACCCCCTTCAAAACATGGCTTATTTCATTCCAGGGGCACATCAGAATCCATAAGCATCTCACGGATTCATCGGTGATAAGCAGGTTATTGACACAAGTTCGCTCTGATCAGCGCATGTCTACTCATAATATTTTATTTAATCCTCGTGCGATCTTAACATCGTGTTTACTCCCCTTGTCCTACGGGTCAAAAATGACCCATAAGACAATGTTTGCGCCCTAGAGGTGTACAGCCCACATGGAAACATAAACAAAAAAGAAGTATCACTTTTTCTAATTATGGGGTCTCTTTAGGAAAAATCATAAAATTTCAAGTTGGAAAAAATAGGTTAAGGTGATTTTTTCTACAGCTAAACACGGTAGTGGGTCACTTTTGACCCACAAGACAACACAAGGGTTAAAAAAATCCCATCTTTCACAAGTATGAGGGATATAAATTGACAAAAACAGCCATAGTGCATCACAGCAACTGCAGTACGGTGTTGTAAAGGTTTAGTGAAGAAATATGACTGTCGGGAACATGTTTCACCTGCTCCTGCTTCAGTCGGTGCTCATAATCGGTATAAATCACTAGAGCAAGGAAAGGTCTCTCCAATTATTTGCAAAGTTAAATCATTGCAAACAACATGCACGATACCTCTGACGGCTGCGGGCTCGTCCGGCACGATGTAGAACCTGGGCGTGCGAGGTGCAGATGTCGGGACGGAGGGTGTGTGTCCGGAGAACGGGTCGGTGGAGGCCCGGGACGCAGCTCCCGCGGGAGCGTTTGTGACTCCGCTGCCGGGAAACCGCTCAAACTCCTCTTCCCTCTCCGTGTGCGGAACCACGTGCACTTTTTCCGTGTTCATTGTGGACAAGGGCGGAGGCGCGGACGTGGCGGTAAAGTCGTGTAGAGGCGTACGTGCGGCGGAGGACGGTGGAGGGAGGATGCTGCCGGTCGTCGCCGGCTGAGCGGTGCGCTCCCCGTCAGCGTCAGGGGTGAAAGAAAGAGTGGCGGGGTGAGGTGTGAGCTGGAGTGTGAACGGCTGGGACTTTGCAGCCCACGAGCCGTGTGCGGTTGAGTGTTCCGGGGTGTGTGTGGGATGCGGCGCCTCGGTCACGGGCCCTCCCTCATGAGCAGTTTCGGTATCGGGCGAGCTCGGAGAACCCGAGGAACTGTACGTGGAGTGGTTTGTTCCGGGGCCGGCGGGTGAGGCGGGGAGTGCGGTCGTGTTGACATTTCTCCGCCTCTCCCCTTGGTTTGTGCTCGTGAACGAGGAGAACGTGTGAGGAGGCGGGCTGTGCGTGAGAACCCGCGTGGGACCGGAACCCGGGTCGGAGGTCAGATTCCCGAAAGCCTCGGTTTGACTCGCGACGTTAGAGGCCGCAGATTCGAAGGTGTCAGTTCGACTCGTACTTGGATGGGAATACGCCGCCGCCGCCGCCGCCGTCGCGCCAGAGGAGCCTGAGAGGCTGGCGGTGGATGAGGACGTCCCGCTGGAGCTTTGTGAGGTAGATGGAGATGACGGAGGCCCAGTATCATACCGCGCGCTGCTCGAAGCCTCCCGATAGGCTGGTTTTGATGGGTCGCCGGTGACGGGGGCCATGGCGGCAGAGACGAGTCTTTGTGTGCTTCGCTGGCTCCTCCAGGGATCGGAGAGCTCCTCCCCTGGAGCCCCGCCTGAGACGGTGAAGGTCCCACCCGTGGTCTGCAGCGGGACGCTGGAGCTGGACAGAGCCCGCGGCGTTGGCGTGGTTGTACGCCGGTGTGTGTGGACGCCATGTGTGCCGTCGAGACCTACTGCCGTCGTTGACGACGGTACGTCACCGGGCTCTGCGTTCTCAACGTGAATATCGGGGTGTGTCCTCCCACCGGCACCCACAGTGAGGTGAGGAGCTCCAGATGTATCCGTTCCATTGTTCGCCGCTTCCTCAGGAAGCGTCTGGGTTTCCCTATCGGCTCTCCCAGGCGCGGCCGTGAGCAGCGGGGTTGAGGCGGGGTGCGGCGGCCGCCGGTCCGGAGAGGACGGATGAGACTCGGTCCGAGACCCGGGGCCTTGATAGAGGTGACCCCCGCTCGGGACCTCTTCCCCCGGAGTCGCGGTGTCGGTGAAGCCGGTTCCTGTCCCAGACCCGTGCGTGGAATGCGCTCTCGTGTGGTCCTCCGAGGAATTCCTCTCGCCTTCCTGAACTGGACGGCCGGGAAGAAACAGAAAAACAGCGAGGGACGCGGTGAGGAGAGAGACAGGAGTGGAAACCGCGGCGGCGACACGTCACAGAAAACACGATAAGAAGTTTCCTACCGGCAGGTTTACGGCTCGTTTCCCAGGCCGATTTCGCGGCTTCACGTGGCAACCGTGACATTTCTTTATGGTAAACAAACACCGCTCTCCCTTCTCACGGCGGCCATCTTGTCAGAACAATTTAAAATCCCGGGTTAGATTACTATTTTGACATTTTAATCCGCAAACTAATTGCCATATCTGTGTTTGAGCAAATATGAAGGAGAAGTCTGATACTAGCTTGAAATAACACACACACCCACACTCATTAATGGCAGATTTAAGTATACGCTGGTGAGCTCGTGTGGACGCAATGTGATTTCACCAGTGTCATAATACCTGGCTGTGGTTACATGCTGTGAAAAAAAAAAAATGGAAAAATACACACAAAAGAGGAAGGTCCATAGAAACTGACAGCTCGCAGCCACTTCCTGTTTTCAGGGAAGCAGTGACACTCCATATTTTCCAATAATACTCAGGGTTAAATATGCTGCCAGTAATAACCCCATCTGCCTGGAAACCCTTTTCTAATCAAGCGGTGCAAATGTCTGATTTTTTTTGTCAAACAACTTTGCAAGGTGGGAAACAGAAACACTTCAAACATGTCCTGTTTCCTCTCGGTTTCTGAGCAGAAACTACAAAAATCAAACTTATTTCCTCATATTCCCACCGTGAGAGAGTGGCGCTTCACAGTGAGAGCGCCGGCCGACAGTGAACTCTGGTTCAGAGACAAATCCAAAGCGCAGCCCATCCACGCTTATATTGTAAATAAATGGATTATTCGGGAAATTGCGCACGCCCCGCTTATTGTAGTATCAAAAATCTGCATGTAACCCTGAAACACGTGAAAGGACCCCTCTTCACGGAGATATCATTGCTGACCTCCAGTCGTACAGTCCGGCTAGGGTCGCTAAATTGGGATTGTGTAATCGCATCTGACACACACACACACACACAGGCAGAGCTGCTGATGCGTTATCCATAACTAGTTTCATAAGATCCCAGTATTAGAACAGCTCAGGCAGACAGAGGTGACGGCTTGTTTACGTCGTCTCCACCGCGGCAGAGGAGCCGCTGCAAAACAGTCGCCCAAATGTCATTACGGCTATTAGATCAGGCTCCCGTGGTCGGGCTGGCCAGCGGGTCACGCCGACTCAATCACCGGCCTTAGAAATGGCGCTTTCTCACCGGAATAAGAGAGGCGGATGGCGTCCGAGCAGTTCCTCGCTCCGGTCCAAATGAGGCTGGCTTTGCCCCGGTCGCAGCCGGAGAGCAGGGCGGCGTCCCCCCTCTTCAAGACGTGCCTCTCCCGGGTCCGGACGCAGCTCACCGACACGTCGGCCTCCCCTCCGGCCTGCTCCAGCCGCAGCCACACCGCCAGACCCCCGGGAATATCCAGGGACAGAACGCAATCCGCGACGAGAGGCGCTGAGGTCGCGCCGGGGGAACCGGACGGGTCAGAGTGGCAGAGAGGTCCTCGCAGGGCCAGACGGAGGCCGCCGGGAGGCTCTGCGTCCAGGGTGATGTTTCCGCCGCACTGCTCGGCCAGCGCTTTATCTGAGAGAGAAACAAGAAGTTCAGTCGAACGGGGGAATAACACGGGCCGTGACGGATTATCGCCCGACGCCAAAGCGAAACCGAGGGGGACGATCACTCCAACACACGGTGGACAAGGCTTTTACCGGACGGAGTGTGCTTTGCGTCCACAGATGAACCGTCTGCCTCGTTAAACCGGGATCCACCGGTTCCTCTCTTACCTCAACCGCCCTCAGAGCTCAATCACACATTTCTTCATTTTCCACCTCACTGTCAAGTTCAGATGTGATTTACAGATGAATTCACGTTTTGAGGGAAAACAAAACACGACATTTGCTCATCATCCCTTTGGAAAATCCCCCAGCGCTGAAAATATTGGCGTCATTTGGGGGAATTTTGTTCGAAAATAAACAAAATAGAAAATCCAACACTTAAGAGTATGAATCTCCCTCTCTCACACACACACACACACACACACACACACACACACACACACACACACACACACACACACACACACACACACACACACACACACCTGTGACTTATCGAACCCACGAGTGCGTGGATGTGCGCGTCGTGCGGGTGCCTTGTGCGCGTACCTGTGTGCCAGGTGTCCGTGGGCGCGGAGAGGATGGTGAAGATGATGGTGAGGAGCAGCAGGCGTCCGTGGAGCTGCATCTCCACGCCTCACACACACATGTCACTGCGCGCGTCCACACACCGCGGACGCCGACGCGTCTCCGTGGACGAGCGAAGCGGCGCAAAGCGCAAACTGGCGCGTCCCTCCTCCTCCTCATCATCTTCTTCCTCCTCCTCCTTTTCCTCCTCCTCCTCCTCCTCTCTCGCTCTATCATTTCCTCCGACGGGAAACGGTGTGTCGCCCCCTCGGCAGCCTTTCCCCAGGAGGTGGCAAGGAAGGAGACGGCTGCTGCCACCGCAGGTTGTCGGGTTATTTGTTTTCTTTTCTTGTTTTACACACGGCTTCAAAGGGAACAGCTGGTATTGATGAGGGTTGAGGACGAGGAGGAGCCGCCGGCGTCTGGCTGCTTCCACACGCAAAGCTAGCAGCTAAACTTTAGCAGCTAAACTCCAGCAGCTAAACTTTAGCTAGCTCCTTTTAGCAGCTAAACTTTAGCTAGCTCCTTTTAGCAGCTAAACTCCAGCAGTTAAACTTTAGCAGCTAAACTTTAGCTAGCTTCTTTTAGCAGCTAAACCAGGCCTGGCCAACCTGTGGCTCCTGAGCCGCATGGGGCTCTTACGTTCATGTCGACTTTAGTGTTTGTGTGTTTTTTACTTGTGCAATCAGGTGCCGCTCCGGTGTTCTCCGCGCACAGCAAAAAAAAAAAAAGCCACACAAATACAAGTATCGACATGAACGTAAGAGCCGCATGTGGCTTGGGAGCCACAGGTTGGCCAGGCCTGAGCTAAACTTTAGCAGCTAAACTCTAGCAGATAAACTTTAGTTGCTAATCTTCATCAGCTAAACCCTAGCAGCTAAACTTTAGCAGCTAAACTCTAGCTAGCTCCTTTAGCAGCTAAACTTTAGCTCGCTCCTTTTAGCAGCCCCACTGTCACTCCAGGGAATCTCAATTCTGTATAGAAAATGCAGCAACTCCTTTATCAGGAAATGTTTTACAGAAAAATTATTCCCTGGATGTCAAAATGAAAATAATATTTTAAATAGATTTGATAAGGAATCGATCGCCAACCGCGAACTATGTGTCTGACTCTAGTTATACCCCCCCAAGGCAAAAGAGACCCACTTCAAACTGATGAACGACATCTACCCATCTAAGGAATTATTGAGGGGAAGCTTTAATTTTGAAGATGATATTTGTACATTTTGTGAAGACAACATTCAAACCACTGGCCATATATTTTTCTCATGTGAAAAAGTACAAGGCTTTTGGGCTAAAACTCAAAAATGGGTTGAAAACAGTTTTCCATCGTCACCAGTTTCCTTCTCAAGAGATGAGATGAGATAAGAACAACTTTATTAATCCCGAAGGAAATTGTTGTGCCAGAGTTTCAAGTAAAAAAACATAACAGTAATAGATGATAGTAGAAAGGAGGAAGAATAAGAAATATAATGAAATATGAATTGTCTTACCTGTTAGCAGTAACTACAAAGATTGAAGATTCCCTGCGGCTGAGGGAAGAGGAATTAAAAAGTCTGATAGCTTCAAGATGACATAGATGACATTACATTTGGTTTTTACTTTTAAACAACAGAAGAGAGGAACGATGTGTCCATGTTATTTTAGGCCTGGCCAAGTTCTTCATTTACAAAAACCAAATGCAAAAGTGTTCCCCCAATTTTATGTTCTTTATAAACGATTTTGAATGATATAAAAAATCCTTAACACATACGGAAAAATCCTAAAAACAAAAAATATACAGTTAAATGTCTGAGATTTCTTGTGAACCACCAAGTTAAATATATGTCATATTCCCCTTGCAAGTTTTTTTTCTCCTTTACTTTTTAATTTATTTATCTATCTAATTATTTTCTTTTACTTTCTTTATAGTCTAGCATTAAACATTTCTCACAAACCTTTAAAATTGTTAACTTCTAATTACATACAGAACGAATGTCCTTTGCCCCCTCATCCCCGGTTGTTTCATTGACATTCGATTCAACCTTGCCATCTTTATTTGTACAAATGTATATTTGTTTATACTATTTATGTTCAATAAAAAAAAGCTCCTTTAGCAGCTAAACTTTAGCTAGCTCCTTTAGCAGCTAAACTTTCTAGCTCCTTTAGCAGCTAAACTTTAGCTAGCTCCTTTAGCAGCTAAACTTTGTGAATGTAAATGTGTTATTCTAATATTTTAAGCGTTGTCTTGTCAAAGAGACGTGTTTTTCAATAATAGTTTATGTTGCAGAGCCTCTCGCAATCTTTTCCTGCAGAAACAGAAAAGCGCTGGTCTGATCACCTCTGCAGCAGAAGGAAACCGGAGACATGTTTGTTTTGGGGCTGCTGCAATAAATTATTCATATCACTACATTGAGAAAGATAAACATTTAAATTTACTCAATAGCTTCCCTAATACTGATATAAAATATATATTAAATATATGGGGCATTATATCCAATGGTGTCTTGTTCATGGGAGAAGATCTCAAAATCCTACATTGTGTCTGTGGTTACAAAGCGATATTATTTTGTTGCGCTATATATATATATATGTGTGTGTGTATGTGTATATTAAAGTTCAAAGGTGTTGGATACCAGTGTCGGACTGTTCAATCCAAGAGTTAGTTTGGACCTCCGTTTTTTTTTTTAAACAGCAAGCTGAAGATGTTTAAAATGTCTATTTTGGCTGCAAACAGTGTTATAAAGTAGATTCTCATGCATTCATACTGACGAACTGTAAAGGGACAGTTTCTTCAAGTTTTAACCAATTTTATTTAAATTTAGTCATCACAAGAATTTGACACTTCCAACACATTGATAGGGACACATTGAACACATTGAACTGGTAGGGAGGAGGAGATTCCCTGTTACCGTATATATATGTGTGTGTGTGTGTATTAAATAAGGTGAAGCAGAATCAGCAATACAATCACACCAAATCAAACACCATTAAATGAAATTATAAATATAGTCATCACTTCATGAATGACTTATAAATAATTAATATCGTCCAAAAATATATTTAGTTTCTAGTCTGATCACAGTAGGGATTAGCAGAGGTTTTCCTTCATTGTTTTTTGTAAATACTTTTGATTGACATCCTTGTCCAAGCCAGCGAGAGATGTTTTAAGATCTTAAAATGAACTTCATGTTTAGGTTCAAGAACATTTCAATAAATCCGCTCCTGCGACTCCTTCCACATTGATGAGGAAACAGTGTTTGGCAGCGGTTGCTGCCTTTCAAGATTGCATAACTGTGTGGCTTGGTGAGGTTTGACGTGGCCTTTTGGATAAAAACAACTCCAATCGCTTAAATCAAAATCTGTCATTTGATTTTCAATAAGTCTTGAGAAATGCATCCATGATTTTTCAAACTTAACATTTGTTCTCCTTGGTCAACATTAGACTTTGTCTTGTAGAATTACATTTTGACAGGTTTTTACAGAGAATATTGGCAGCTCCCTTCTTCTCAAAATTAAAAGTAAAATAACGTGATTAAAGTGGAATGATGAGCCGGTGATCGGCTCCTACAGTTAGGCCCAGAAATATTTGGACAGTGACACAAGTTTTGTTATTTTAGCTCTGTTTACAAAAACATATTCAGGAAACAATTATATAATTAATATGGGCTCAAAGTGCAGACTCTCAGCTGTAATTTGAGAGCATTCAAATCCAAATCGGAGCAAGGGTTTAGGAATTACGGCTCTTTAATACGTAGCCGGCTCCTTTTCAAGGGACCAAAAGTAATTGGACAATTGACTCTGAAAGCTGCCAAAAACAAAACAAGACTGCCGGGTCTCTTCCTCAACCGTTAGATACATTCTGGGGAAAAAAGAAATGAAAAAAAAAAGTGCAGCGGTGAGCTCGGGAACTCAAAAAGGCCTGGACGTTTACGGAAGACAACAGTGGTGGATGATCGCAGAATCCTTTCCATGGTGAAGAAAAAACCCCTTCACAACATCTACTCAAGTGGAGAACACTCCAGGAAGAAGGTGTATCAGTATATGAGTCTACCATGAAGCGTCACAAAGGAGGAGAGCCAGCATTTGGTGACGTCCATGGATTCCAGACTTCAGGCAGTCGTTGCACAGAATTCTCAACAGAATCTTGAATAGTAACATTTTACTTAGGGTTATGTTTGTCCAATTGCTTTTGAGCCCCTAAAGCGAGGAACGTTTGTACAAAACAGCTACAATTCCTACATGTTTCATCATATCTTTGTTCAACCCCTTGAATTAAACCTTAAAGTCTGCTTTAATTCCGTCATAGTTGTTTAATTTCAAATCCAGTAGCGGTGGCACGCAGAGCCCAAATCATGAAGATTGTGTCACTGTCCAAATATTTCCAGGCCTAGCTGTAAATAGTGTCAGAAAAACCTTTTTCGTCCCCGAGGGGCAATTGGGGAGAATTATACTTGGACTGACACAGATGGATTGTACTGGTCGCACCTCTCTCCGGTGAGATGGGGGTCGCAGCTCAGGTTGTACTCAAACTCAAAAGAGCCCTTTCCATCAGAGCAGGTGGTTTTGTGGGACCCCTGCATCAGGACTTTGCGGCACGAGCCGAGGGGTTCTTCGGTCCTGAAGTCCATGTCCCACAGCTCAACCTTCAGCTTCAGATTGGTGTACACCTTCAAGCAGAAGTCAAAAAACAAACAAACAAAATACAATTAGACTGTTTTGTGGCCGACGGCCAGGCCGAAGCCTGTTCTGCGCCGCTAAATCCACATTGTGTTGGGAATACGACTGCCTGCAATGGGTGGAAGCAAAAAGTCCAGCCCAAAGGAGCGCTTGAACGCAGCACTGCGGACAAAGGTCCAAAAGTAACTGGTTCTGAGCGATGGACGAATTAGCAGCTCGCAGTTGGTTTGCTAACCAAACAAGAAGAGCCTGAAACCACCTTTTTGAACTCCTGATATGCAAAAGCCAGTCTCTAAAGTCTGTAAAGTATAAAGTTTCGTACTGACCGATCCCAGATCGTATTGGACGTTCCACTCGGGGTTGTTGGATACGATCACCCTGGTCCTCCTGTAGATGGTGCCGTACGTTATGCTAACAAACCTGGGAGGACAAAAAGCACAGGAAAGCAGGAACCGTTACGGAAAAAGGTTTGAAACGTCGCGTTTGTTTTGCTTTCTCTCGAATTCTCTTTTCTCTGCGACATACGCCTCGGTCTCGTCGTCTCGGTCTCCTTTCAATCCCCAGCCCCTGATGACGTTCACGGTCAGGTTCCCCTTCCAGGGGGAGAGAGGACAGCAGTGACGGTCCAGATTGGGGTCGCTGGTGTCGCAGACCCGCGGCTCTTCAGGGCGGACGGCGTTGTCCCTCAGGTGCTCCTCGATGGCCGTCTTCAACGCCTCCCTCCTCGACCTTCCTCGCACCAGCACGTGCAGGGGTCGCAGAGAATACCTGAAAGCCTCGTAGTCGTTCTTGAGCGTCTTCAGCCAGTCTCTCAGGCCCCCGGAGTAATTTTGTGAGGGAAAGGTGCCGTCCCAGCCGCTACCTCCCACCACCTCCGTGTAGTTATGGCGGAGCTCGAAACCGTGTGAGGAAGACAGGGTATGATGTTCCCCGCCGCAAGACTGCAGCCCATCGGGGTCGCTGACATCCTTCAGACCATCACTGATCACCTGGTTCATGCAGGTGTGGAACTAGAAAGACAGGCAGGAGCTTCAGCAGATAGTTGGATATCGATGGACGTCGTCTTTAACATATTTCATGTGTGCAGTAACGTACTCCTTCCGTGGAGAAGCCGTTCAGCGTGGCCAAGCACTGGCGGGTCGCTGTGATTTGTCTGAACTGTCCCCCAAGTTCAGCCTGTAGTAACACACACACACACACAGACAACACAAGCCCATTCAGGAAGTACATTTTCATGTTGGTGTGCAGGTTTTCATCCCACTCCAAATATCCTCCAACATTGATGTTTAGTTGTCACTCTCTATATAATGTTGTTTAGTTCTAGTTGTGTATTTTCACCCTCACTGTTCCCTGAGTTATAATTATCTACTTATCTGCTGTCTATTTATTTGTGGATTTTTTTGTCTTGCTATAACCTGTCTTCTTCCTTTCTACTTATATTCATATTGCTTCTTTCTTTTTGACATCATAAGTGTTGCGCTGCAGTGACAAAGGACTTTCCCCTCTGGGGATCGACAAAGTTTATCGGCGTGTTTTTACCTCATGGATGTAATGTGTGCCGTAGGAAGTGATGAAGGATTTGAAGAGGGCGCTTGTGTTTGAATTGTATCTATTGGGGAGGAGCTGTGACTCCCTGTCAAAGGTGTTGTTGACCAGCGGTCTGCCTCTCGCTCGCAAACTAAACACACAGACACAGGAACAATGTTATTCCAAGCGTGATATTCTCCGGTATCGGGCCGGTCCCTTCCCGTCCCTCACCTGTAGAAGGAACAGCTGACCGCGTGAGAGCTGAAGGTGGTGCTATCCAAGAGCTCTCTGTTCGAAGCGAACTCGTACGCGTCCGACTTCGATCCCGCCACCAACCCGCTGCCGATTCGATCCCAGTCCAAGTCAGACTGTCGGAGGAAAAAAAAAAGATCCAAAGTCATTTGCTTTTCCATGAATGTCATCATTACCGATCATCAATAAGGTTATTTTTGTTAGATTTGTCTCCTCAGTAGACTTTTCTCAGTAACAAAGTAGAAACATTTCTTGCCCTCCAGTCGTTGCTGTCTTGATTGATGTAACTGCTCAGCAGGGAGCTGCGGAAGTGCACACACACACACACACACACAGTTTGTTTAAGAACCACGATATGAATCGACCGCCGATACACAACAACAGAATCACTGCCTATGATTGGGCGGTTGCGAGTACCTGGCGGAGGCGTGCGTGCTGTTGGAGGCCACGCTGCGGCAGTCGCTGTATGCGCGCCAGAACCCGAGGGAGGTCGGCATCTGCAAACCAAGGTGAAACGAGGTCGTTAGCGGCCGATGACCAGCTGAGGTGAACCTAGGCGAAAGTCATTGGGATCGAAATTACTTTCTGCAGCACGTTCCCGGCCAGGGGGTTGGAGCGGACGGAGCAGGTGTTGTCAGAACTCAGGTAAGCGGACACGTTGAGCACGTGTTTACCCGTCCGCTGCCACGTGACGACATCGAAGCCCTCCCCGATCACGTCGTGACCCGTCACGAAATCGATGGAGTCGCACAATCTGCGGTCGGAAATTCCGCAGGAGAGGACGGGGGAGGACCAGAGGGAGAGGAGGAGGCTCAGGTAGACAGGAGATGAAGTCCAAAAAGACAACATGGCTGCAGTCACAGGTATGCTGAAGGACTTCTGTCAAAAACAGGGAGTAGAGACAGATTGGTGTTATTTAGGAATCAGCAGATAGGAAGGACAGCATTTTTGCGACTAAAAAGTTCAAACATGCTTGTTTTTCCTTGCATTGGAGGCTACGTTTTTTTTTTTTTTTTTTAGCAGGAGGGGTTTCGGAAGGCAAAGGTGAAGCCGCAATCATCTGCGTGGAAACTGCGGTCAAACCCTCTCGCCGATTCCAGTTTGAAATAAATAGACAATGAATAAATAGCAAAGAGCGACAGAGCCACGGCCACTAAGGGAGCAAGTCAATACATCCGGCTGCCGCAAGATTCTAATGTGAAATAAATTTAGCCCAAAAAGCCTCAATAAATGGATTTCAAATAGTTTAAAAAGCCACTCACTGAGTTTCTTCTTCGCCGTCTTCAGTTGAGATGGAGAGCAGATGATCATCGGCGGCACGAAGCACGCTTATATAGCAGGACAGACGATGTGATTCAGTCCCAGAAATGTGAATTATTTGTGAATCGGCGGCTCAGGATTGATGTTGCGCCACCCATAACAATCCAAACCGGACAAGCGGCTCCATATTATTCAACCTCAGAAATTAATTTTGTTGTCATGGGTGACTATTAAGTTACACAACTGTTTCAAAAGAAAAAGATCTGTCAATCTGATGCCCAATGTTTTTCTCAGTGATTTTACGTGCCAACCCGACCACAGCCAAGCTATTCCATTCCATCAGCGGGCCTTTGCACGAAACATCATTTACCACCAGCGAATACATACAATTGTCGGACAGTTCTCAAAACGGATATTCAACCACTAAACTTCTTCAAGCCGCGGCTCGGAACGATCGGCCCAGTCGACGGTGAAAAAATTAAAAAAAGAAACCGAGCCGCTCCATGTTAGTGGATATTGAGAGGAAGGTGAAGGAGGTGGAGAGCAGGTTACCAACCGCCACACTCTCCATATGCAAAACAATAGCTATTTTTTAATCCATTTACAAAAAGCAGACCGGGCTTTCAAGGTGAAGCAGCGCCGCACCAGCTGTGGTGAAAAACACATCCAGCTCGTTTTCCTTTAAAATCAAAGATGGCGGCGGAACCCCGATGGACCCATGGGAGCCGGGCCAGAAGGGGCTTCAAGGAAGTCCTGGAGACCTCCGGTGTGGAAAGAAGGCCAAGCGACTCATCTGTGCTCCAAGACGGAGTGGGTGCAGACAGATGGCAGCGGGTGCTGAAGCCCAAGGCAGATGGTTCACCCAAGGGCTGGACGGTGGTACAATCGTGAAGGTCTGCAGGCATCAGGGAGGCATGCCGGAGGGTTCTTGGAAGTTTAAGGGCTAATTTTTTGCAAAGGGAGTTGGAAATTTGGTCAGGATTAAAGGTGACAAATGCAAGAAAGTACTCGTCCATCTCGTAAGCAGCATCAAGGAGGCATGGGATCGTCCCCGAACGTATTCTGCAGCTGGACGACAACCGTGCGATCCGCGTCATGAAGAACTTTACATCAGCGTCAAGAAAAACAGGAAGTGACGGAACGGCCCCCGCCGGGCCACGATCTGCACATCGCCCTCCGTCACGGAGAGACCCGAGGATCGTCCACAGATCTGGGGTCAGTCCCTTAAGATGAGGGGAAACTTGTGCAAACATGCAAACCAAGAATTGTTGCTGTTTTGAAGGCAAAGTTTGATCACACCAGACATTGACTGCGTTTCGATTCCCCTTCTGTTCGTTCACTGCACTGCACTGGTTAATCCATGGCAAGGAACCATTAGCGCTAACACACCGCGAGACCAGCTGGATAAGAAACTTCATGCAGGGCGGAAATATCTGATTTGAACCCTCGGGACATCGGCTACATTTCTTTTGACAGATTTGAGTGTTGTAAAGTGTATTGGAGAATATCCCAAACTTCCATTCCCACCCATCCAAACGTCTCCACAGGCCCGTTCTTCCAGATCTGCAGGCCTGGTATTTATTGTTTCACTTATTCCAATTTGACCAAACTTGTTTGATTACATTGATAAGGGATGTGTGTATAGTAATTGAGCTGTTTGTTTTACTGTTTCAGTGAACTTTGATACACTCCTGCGCTTATTTAGAATTTCAATTGAATGGTTCACCTGAGTGTGTGTGTGTGTGTGTGTGTGTGTGTGTGTGTGTGTGTGTGTGTGTGAGTTTTTGTTTCTGCAGCACCAATCTTGACATTTTCCAATTATTTTGTACTGCAAAAAAAAAAGGGAGAACGTGACTGTTACGGTGCGTCTTCTCTTCAGCAGCAGTTACTTTCTCAGCCTCAGGCAGGTGTGGTCTTTCCAACAAGCACGAAAATTGAATAAATACCCTTGAACATTGACACACACGAACCATTACATAACTTGTTTCCGCCTATGAACTCATTGAATCAACTTCTCGCCATTCCGATGGATCAATTTACCATTGTCTTTGAGGTAATTATAACTGTGTCATACTTCTTTTTTGTCATATTTGAATAAAGGGCATCAAAAGGAAGTGAAAGAGGAACCGGTGGCAGACATGTGACTTGTGCAAATGTTCTGATAAAGGGATTCAAAGTGACCGATGCAAGATTTGTCACGTGTCACGGTGATGTCCATCCCGTGTTTCTGATCCGAGTCGAGGGTTCCCAGACACACGTGTTTGGGGAGGAAAGACTCGAGATCAAATCCTTCCTCTTAACGTGACATTCGGTTTCACCGGTGAAAGGACAGAACAAACATCGGGCGATCAATCAGCGCACAGGTTTTGACGGCCTGCTTTGTTAGTTTAGACGGACGCTGGATCCAAGCAGGATGTCGACACGGCCGAAACCTGATTCTGTGGAACTTGAGAAACACCAAAGAACTACAGCTGAGGCAGCGTTCACCTATGGTGATCATTTTAATGTCTGTTTCTCCACAACATAAAACAATCTCTCACCTGCTCTGAACTTTCACAACTCATCAAATCAAACGCTCGGCTTCTTTTAGCGAAAAGAGTCATTTTGCCCGATTTATGAGGCTAAAAGAAAAACCTGTTCTTTATTCCGATGCTGCGTCAGTCACAATGTACACATATGAGGGGGGGGGACACCATTAAAATGTTATTTTCCTCTTCCATTAGCCTAAACATGAACGCGGAGTGTTTGTTTCCCTTTTCTAAAGTACCCGAAAAAGGTACAGAGGGAAAAAAAACAGAGAATAGCCTGCTGTATGACTGCTATGTGGACCCGGGTTTTAAAAGCAGTGCCATTGTTGCATAGCCTCATGGGGGGATCATGCACTTTTCAAACAGGATTAAATGAACACGTTTTTGGGTGTTTCAAGGCGACAGCATGAGCCAAAACTGCAAAACGGATATCATATTCAGACAGCAAGCGCCTCCTCTCGGTGCGTCTGCATGTCAAGGATCCACTCCAAATATCTTATTCAGCTAAATTCCAACAAATTAACAAGCGATAGAGGAACTACATTTGGACCAAAAGAGCAGAAGACGGGAGAAGGAAGACGACATATGTAGCGTAGAGGTGAGCACAGGCGATAACACGGGCGTCCGTCCACACACACACGCACACACACACACACACACACACGCACACGAACGCACACCAAGGCTCTGCCCATCAGGATCTCTGGAAGTCACTTCAGCACCGTGACAGGCACTCGTGTTTTTAAGTGGTTAACAACATGATTTTTTTTAGGGCTTAAAAAGGCAGAATCTGCAAAAAAAAAAACGCGTGGATGTTCTATTCAATCTGACGGGTGTTCATGTTGGATGGTGCTGAAAGCAAAGTGTTCCCTCTTAAATGACATGGCGTCGCCCATAAGCTGTGTTGATTGGATGGTGTGACATGAACGGGTCTGCCGAGCGGAGCCGAGTGTGACAAGAGAAGAGTAAACGGTGCGTCCCCAGATTTCAACCGGTGCGAAGGATGACGTGGACGCCAGAGTCAGTGAATACCGGACCGCTCATGTCTCCCACTTTGAGAGCGAAGGAGGCGTCTTCAAAAGGTTTCTGCATTTGACCTGCAGGACGACACAGAAACTGTACGTTACAAGTACTCAAATTAGTCATTACAAATCGCACTTTAAAATACATTGCATGCTCGAATTTCAGTTTGTTATTCAATCAGGAAGGGTTTTAGTTACTCTTTGTCTTTTTAGGCCCGGCAGGTTTTCTACAGAAGGTGTGTCTGCTTGGCCAATGTGACAGAAACTTGGCTTCACTGAGGCTTTTAATCACAGCAGGGCACGACGATCCGCGCCCGCGGGTGTAATTCAGGGCTCATATGAGGCCGCGAAGCTCCGTTCGGAACAGTCAACATCGACGTGGCAACGCACCTCTGCCGAACTGTCCCAGGTCCCCGCCGTTCTTAGCCGAGCTGCAGTCACTGAACTGAGACGCCAAGGACTCGAACTTCTCCTCTCCGGACTTGATTTGCTCTATGTACTCTGAGCAGAACGGAGAAGGGCGTGAGACACGGCGAGCGGCCTCCACGGGTTTACCTTCTCAATCGTCTCACGTCTTACTCTGAATCAGATCCAGGGCCTCGTCTTTGGATCTCGTGATGTTTTGTTCTCGCCAGGAAGACGGACGACGTGACTGATTGTGCTTCACCAGGAGGTGCGAGCAACGTACCTGAATGGGTTGGGGAATAAAAAGAACGTGAAACAAAAAAAGGAGAAAAAGTCCACAATCAATTTGGATGATCGAGCCCGAGTTTGGCGAGATTTTCGTTCTCGCGGTTCAACGCATGAGATTTATTTCTGAGATATATTTTTTTGTCGGGATTGTGTGCAGTTACCCACTGTGTTCACATCTAACCAGCGCGACTGCAAAGCAAGATACATTCTGGTTTTTAATTCTTGCTATAAATTAAGCCAGTCAAACATGAGTCGGGTTTTTGCTTTAATGGTGATCGTGAGAAATACGTATGCTTTACAGACGGGTAAAAATGCTTTCTTCCTGCGTGAGATACTCATTTTTTGTCTTGAAAAACGTGTGCAGGCTTATCTGTGCCTCAGTCGGAATAACAATCGTCACCTTTTCCGGCTCTCCACGTCCGTCTCCCACGGGACGTTCCCACTGGCTGGCATTGGTGATGTGGTTGAAGTAGTACACCTTGCCTGGAGGGGCGAGGAGCAAAACACATGGACGATGCAGATATTAAACCTTGAGGGAGAAGGACCGAACACGGAGTGAAACATCACCATGAGAGAGAAGGTGTGTGAAAGAACGGCCCCATATAGTCACGTAGAGGAAACACACACTCACACACACGTTCGGTTGATTTTTAATGTTGCAAACGCAAGACATTTGGAGCGATGGTCTCCAGTCAAACCCGCACCAAATGTTGTGTTGTGTTGCATTGTGTTGTTGTGTTGTGTTGTCCTGCAGCTTGTCTGCATCCGCCTCGGGCTGCAGGTGAGCTGCGTGACGTCACGCAGGGCCCTAAACGCAACCGCCGTGGCGCGAACGCGAGGCGACACCCCGCAAAACACCCGCATTGTTCGTTTGAGGCGATCCACCCTTAAACACGGGTGCCTCGTCCCGACACCCGGACTCCGGTCGTGCACGTTTGACACTTTAACGACTGTCGCGGGACGCAAACACGACGCCGTAACTGTTAGCTAGCGCGGCGAGGCTAACTTCACAGACGCATCCTGCCGTTTAGCTAACCGGCCTCTCGAGATCTATGACCATTACCTGAATTGCGGCTCATTCTTTTCTCCCAGCCTGAGGGTAAATTCTCTTCGTCTGCCATTTTTGCTTAGCGGCGCGTTCAAATTGAATTTAAGTGTGGTTACCGTGTAACGAACTAAACTGCCGCTAGGCTCATTACGACAAATGTCAATTTGTTTACGGCACAAACTGCTTTCAGGCTGCGTCCCGCCCCCGAAGTGCGTTTCCGCCCCACCATTGGCTGGTTTTGTTGTCAATCAGCGAGTCATCGATTTGATTGGTCCCAGTACACAAACTCAGATTAAACCATCTGCGACGAGATTTCCAGAAAAACATCAACCCGAGGAGGATTGTTTGTTCCATCCCGGTACGATTCTACACAATATTGGCACATTTAGATCTATATTTGTAATTTCAATCTAGTGTATCAGGCGCCTGACGTGCTATTATATGTGTGCTTGTTAGTATTATTAGCACGCTAGCGATGCTGTTAGCCTTAGCACATGCTAACTAGCGCTACAACCACAACGACTGAAGGCTATTTTGTCGATCGTCGTTCAGTCATCCCATGTTAAATAATGTGCTTTTAACGAAAACTTTCTCGACGCTTAACTTTCAAGCACATCTGCGCTGCTCATGAGCGAGACGCTAAATGGTGACGTTTTGTCGTTGCTGTCAGCAGGACACGGAAGATGATCGAGGTGGTTTGCAACGATCGCCTGGGCAAAAAAGTCCGCATCAAGTGCAAGTATCCTTCCCTAAAAATGTTTCTATAAGCCAACAGGTCTGGTAAACTATACTCTTCCACCAGCACATATCTCAAAGAATTTCACTGTGCAGGGAAACTCGTTGCTACACTGTACATGTGACATTTAACTTTGAATCTATCATTTAACCTCTGAGCTCCCGGGCCAGGAGCAAACCTCTTGTGTTTATATTGCATTTTACTGCATCCAAGAATACATCATTCACACATTCAGCGGTAGTTGTCCATGTCCCTGCCTTGCACCGTCCTTAATCCCAACGTGCCAGCTCTGAGGACACCATCGGAGACCTGAAGAAGCTCATCGCCGCTCAGACTGGAACGCGACACGACAAGATTGTCTTGAAGAAATGGTGAGTATATATTCTGCCGCGCCAGATCCCTTGTGATGCACATTTCGAGACGTGCCAACCGCTTCGTGTCTGTCCTCTCAGGTACACCATCTTCAAGGACCACGTGTCTCTGGGAGACTGTATCCTTTCATTCACGTCTCGCCGTCGACTCTCAGAATCCCGGTCCAAACGTGAAACAGTGGGAAACGGAAATTCCTGGTTTAATAAAAGAGGAACGATGTCTCAGATTTAATCAGCCCGGCACTGACGGCAACAGTCAGGTGTGGATTGAGGCATTTTGCATCCTTTCATAGAGCTGAGCGCGTCAACATGCGAACGGACAAAGCAACAGAATAGCCGGCGTTTATAAACCCGAAAAAGATCAATCGGAATCAATTGGTTGGGGTCTCACGTTGTGCCGACGCTGTTTTTGCCACGAACTACACGAGACCGACAATGTTGTTGGCCGACGTCCCACCGGGAAAGTAGTGTTTGTGCAAGTTTCCAACTTTCTTCTCATGCCGATACATGTGAGATCAATAACGATTAAATGAAAGGGGACATTTCATCCAATGTATAAATGAAATAGTTCAGGATGGTTGAATACTTTTGTACTTAACCGTGCCACCTGCAGATGAAATCCATGACGGGATGAACTTGGAGCTGTACTATCAGTAAAAATGGTGCTCATCAGCATCAAGCACCTGCTTTCCTCTTTCCACAAAGCCGCTGTCATGGAGTCTGGAGGTGGGACTGTGACCCAGGAGAGGAGTGACATGTACAGGCCAGAAAACACAGATATTACGTAGACTCTCGTTTTACCGCTTAATGTTATTTCCCGGAATTGACTCTGTGAAAGATGCGCCGTTGTCTTTATTTTTGTTTTGATATTTTGGAAAATAAATCTGACGTTTACCGACCTACGACACCGAGTGTCGCTTCCCAATTTTTATTTTATTCTTTCTCTGTTATTCTGGTTTCAAACTGTTCTTCCAATTTTTGTCAAGACATTCACATCTGATCGTCCTCATCTTTTGATTGCGAATTTTAATTGAATTAAATCATTTTCTTTTGAATGCTTCCCTTCCACACACCCTTACACTCCAGTACCTCTGACCAAACATTAAAACAACTCTTTACTGCATGTAGTTTATTTAAAACAACAGATGCGGTCGTGATGGCGTGGCAGGACGGAGCAAGCGGGATTTTGGGGAGATTTTTATGACCCGAACCGAGTCGGAGAAGCTGCCGGACATCATGTCCGGACACCTCTCATATTGATTGACAATAAAAGTAAAGCTCTGCAGGTGCTGATCACTCTTTTAATGTCCTCATCTCACATCACACACGTACAGTATTGCTGTCCAAACTGTGCCGGTAATAAATAAAAAGATAAAAAATGAGCCTAGTTCTGTCTCCAAATAACCATATAGACGAAGAAGGTGTGATCTTAGGATGCACTACCATCACCAGTCTAATGGCTCTGCGTATGAGTTACTGTCAGCAGGTGTTACCTGGTTACCCAGGTACGTGAGTCGACACGGCCTCTGGTCGGAATCCAACCCAAGACCATTTTTTTGACATTTTCAGACATTTTTTTTCCTCATTTCTGCTCATTTTAAGATACCGCTCAGCGTTCTCCGTGCACTCCTGGCCCTTCTGTGAACCCAGAGGCCGACCCGTGCACCACCCTCTTCGGCGGCTGAATCAGCAGTAGTCTGAGGAGTCCTCCTCCACGTAGTTGGCCGGAAACAACCCCACCTGGAAACATCATGCCGACGGTTATAATTAGTGTGAATGCTGTCGTGACCATCTTTACATTTGGTTCAATCGGGCCCAAAACAAAAGCTCTCTAAGGGGAAACGTCTGCAGGCGTCTGCATGGCTCACCCGACCGTACACCTCTCCTCTCCACCAGCCGTTGTGACCTTTTTTGGAGAGGATCTTGATAGTGTCTCCTTCGTGCAGCGACAGCTCGGAGCGGTCCCGGGCCGAGAAGTCGTACCGGGCCCTCGCTATGCTGAAAGTCCGCACGCTGCCACCTGACGGGTCAAATCCACATCACATTGAAGCATTTTCCTCCTCCTCCTCCTCCTCCTCGCCAGGACGAACCGTGAATCTAATCTGCGTGATCAGTTTTGGCAACAGCTTCTAAAACACGAGTTGATCCGTCACCACCTTTAGCAGCCACTTTGAAACTAATTGCTTCTGGTGACTGAGCCGGAGTTTCAAGTCTTTCAAGTTCTTGTTCTGGAGAAGGTGTTTGTTATGTAATCCCCCAGGTGACTGACGCATACGCCTGTGATGGTCAGTAACAAAGAGTTACTGAGTTCTTCGCATCAGAAAATGAAAAGAAAGAATGAAATGTTTCTATTTCATTTCAGTGATTTGCACTATAAAGATTATTTTTCATTTCACTTCACCAGTATTTGATTGTTTTCAATTGTAAATGGCTGGATTTTACACATTTACCGTTCAGCTACCGAGAAGGGACGCGCGGTGAGGCAGCCGACCGTCGAGCCTCAGCGTAGACTGCGCCGTGACGTCTGCCCGCTGGCGTGCTCTGCAGCAACACCGGATCGCCGTCTTTATTAAAATGTTCAAACACTTCAGCTGGATGAACTACATGTCCGGTGTGTCAACACCTGAAGTCGGGTGCCGGAGCAGCGAAGCCCAGACCTTCCTCTCCCCGGCCCGACGGTCCGGCTCCTCTGGGGGGACCCCGAGGCGTTCCCGGGCCAGCCTGGAGACATGGTCTCTCCAGCGTGTCCCGGGTCTTCCCCGTGGTCTCCTCCCAGATGGACACGCGTCCAGGAGGCGTCCTGAGCCGAGCCGCCTCGTCGGCCTCCTCTCTATGCGGAGGAGCGGCGGTTCTACTCCGACCTCCTCCCGGACGGCCCGACTGCTCACCCTACCTCTAAGGGACCTGCGGGGAAAACTCATTTTGGACGCTCGTATCTTCTTTCGGTCACTACCAACAGCTTGGACCAGGTGAGGCAAGGAACGAAGATCCACCGGTAAACCGAGAGCGTCGCCTTTATACTAAGAAAGAGTTTGTTTACCTCTTTGTCATTTATTCTGAGAAAGAGTGTGTATACTAAACTATGAACGTCATACTAAGGAGTACATATCCTCGTATACACTTCCTACTGAGGAGGTGTGTCCATCCCTGAGTGTGTGTGTGTGTGTGTGTGCGCGCGAGTTGCGTGGCTGCCAACCTGGCGTGATGTTGGCCGTGACCTTGGGGAGGCTGCTTTGCTCGGGTTGTTTGTACGGCGTGCACAGCGTGGTGTCCACGTCCTTGAAGCACTCCTTCAGAGAGTTGTGCTGGTAGAACTGGACCAGATCCTGGAGGAAGCAGAGGGACACCGATGTTCACACACACACACACACACACACACACACACACACACACACACACACACACACACACACAGGGATGGTATTTGAGGGGATCTGCCGACGGGAGGGTCGACTTCCAGACTCACTATCAGTCCCTTGAAGGCCTTCCTGTCATTGATGCGACACAGGCCTTCGCTGGAGGTGATCTTGATGTGTCTGATGTCCATGTTCAACCTGGGAGACCAGAGAGAGGGACCTTCTGACCTGCTTGCCTTTTCACAACCGCACTCAAGAGACTTGGTGGATCGTCACATTTGGAAACGACATTTCTTTATTTCACCTGTTTGTTTAGCATAAAGCCATTGTCTCCTTCTCGCAGCTGCCCCCTTCCGTCAAACCCTCTCCTTTCCGCTCTTCCTCTAGACCTCCTCCAACCCCGGCGTCCTTCTACCTAGATCCCCTCCTCCGTCCATGTCCAAAGCCTCCAGAACATCTACCATGTGCCGTCCCTCCTCACCACCCTTCTACCACGCTGCTTCCGCCGCCGCCTCCCCCGTGGCTCCGGCTTTCCCTCGCAGTGCGTCGTGGTGAGCGTGGTCTTACTTGATGCTGATGGCGTACTCTCCACCGTCTTTCTGTCGCACCAGGAAGGTCCCGTCAGAACGCGGCGTCAGCAGGTTCTTGGCAGAGACTCGGTCCATGTTCCCCGCAAACCTTCAGCCAAAGTGAACGCGGCCCTTCGTTACTTTCAAGAATTCAAATGCGCTCGGCGGCGTCTGCACAACATCTCTCCCCGTTCAACGGAATTCTCTCTCTGGTGTCGGACAGAATCCGAGAATTGAATAAAAACAAAACGGCAGCGTGAGAGAGACGCACCGGAAGGTCCTCCTCCAGCAGAAAACATCTAACCGATAAATGTAAACACACACACACTATATATATGTATAACTCCAGCAGCTAAACTTCCGCAGCCACGGTTTGTAAACGTAGCCCGTCTGAATGATCAGTGGCTTCAAACCAAAACAAGATGGCGTGGAGGCGCTAGCGCTACGTTTAGCATCGCAATCCGGTTGCCGTGGATACCCACCAGCTGTAGACGGACAGGTCAGGGGTCGGCCGCTGGGGGAAGGTGAGAAGACACAGTGGTTAAAACATTAAAACAATGTTCCTGGATAAACATAGAGAAGTGTGTGTGTGTGTGTGTGTGTGTGTGTGTGTGTGTGTGTGTGTGTGTGTGCGCTGATGACACTCACCGACCGATATGGCTGAACCTTGCTGTTGGGGAACCACCCAGTTTGACCGCTGCTCAGGTTTCTCCCCTAGAGGACACAGAAGAGAACCGGCGTTGGTGCTGACCAACCATCCACAGTCCGGAGCAGACCACTGCTCCTCCATGATGCAGGGTGGAGATCCAGAGGAAGATCACCCAGAACCACCTACAGCTCAGGGGAGCTGAACCTGGACCTACTGACAGCCTTTCAGACTCTCCTCCAAAAATCTGAACCATGCAGGTTCTCCATGAACCTCCTGCATGTGTCTGGACTGTGGGAGGAACCCGGAGGAACCCCACACAGATGCAGGGAGAACATGGAGACTCTACACAGGAAGCTGTCATCCACCCAGAGACCTTCTGGCTGTGAGGAGGAAGCTCTAACCGCCGCGCCCATGTGTCTCCTCCACCTCCAGCTGCGCTGTCCTCCTGAGCCTGATCTTCACCGGAGCGCTGCTGGTCTGAAAGATGAAGAAGCCAGGCGTCTCCTCCTCACCTCCCACCACGTCAGCTCGGCCTCGGCCTGGGTGACCTCCAGGAGGTCTCCCCTGGAGAGCTGCAGCGGTCGGCCGTATCCGGCGGGCGGCGGCGGCAGGCAGTAGTAGTCCTGGACGACCTCCATCTTGGGAAGCCCTGGACCCAAGAATTCGTGAAGGATGAGCTGCATTTTTGTCACTCAGACGAAAACCACAAGTGTTTCTGTTGGTTCCGTTCACCCTCTCATCCACACGTCTGGACCATGCAGGGTCTCCATGATCCTCCTGTGTGTTTGTTTTGAACCGCGGGAGGAACCTGGAGAACCCTGAGGAACCCCACGCAGATGCAGGGAGAACATGGAGACTCCAAACAGAAAGGAACCTTGTGGGAATCCAACCAGGGACCTTCTTGCACCGCACCACCGTGTTGCCTGTTCCATATCTATATAGATAAATGAATATATTCACTACATGGCCAAAGGTCTTGGCTCACCTGCATTGACTAACATATAAACTCAAGTGACATCTTCTTAGTCCATCGGTTCGCTGTGACGTGGGTCCACCTTTGCAGCTGGAACAGCTTCAACTCTTCTGGGAAGGCTGTCCACAAGGTTCAAGAGGGTGTTTGGGAGTTTTTGACCGTTCTTCAAGAAGTGCATTGGTGATGCCGGCCGAGAAGGCCTGGCTCTCAGTCGTCGAAATTCATCAAAAAGTGTTGCATGGAGTTGAGGTCAGGACTCTGTGCAGGACAGTCAAGTTCTCTGTCCTCCATGTCCTTCTGGAGCCGCTTTGTGCACTGCTGCACGGACATGTTGGACGAGGAAGGGTCCGGCTCCAAACCGTTCCCATGGAATCGTCCAGAATGTCTCGGCGTGCCGAAGCTTTCGGAGTTCCTTTCACTGGAACTAAGGGGCCAAAACCAAGCCGCACCATGATGCCCCTCCTCAGAACTCCACACTTGGCACAACGCAGTCAGAAGCACGATCTCCAGCGCTCTAGAGTCCGGTGTCAGCGTGCTTTACGCCACTTTGCGCCGCCCTTTGGATGCGGCTGCTCGGCCGTGGAAAGCCTTTCTACGAAGCTCCCCGCACGATGTTCTTCAGCTACACCTGAAGGCCACGTGAAGTCTGGAGGTCTGTAGCTACTGACTCTGGAGAAAGTCTGCGACCTCTCGGCACGATGCGCCTCAGCATCCGCCAGCCCGGCAACTTCCTGGCTGAGTTTGCCGTCGTTCCCGAACACTTCCATGTTCTTCTCATCCACATCACCGGTGGATGTGTCGCACAGGCGGCGTCCTATCAGAGCTCCACGCTAGAACTCACCGAGCTCCTGAGAGCCACCCGTTCTTTCCCAAATGTTTGTAAAACAGCGTGCACGCCCAGGGGCTTGATTTTACACACCTGTGGCCGTGGAAGGGATTGGAACACCTGATTCCGATTATTTGGACGGGTCAGACAATACTTGGCCATATAGTGTGCGTATATACTGTATATGTATGTGTATATATACACTGCTCAAAAAAATAAAGAGAACACTTAAAAAACACATCCTAGATCTAAATGAATGAAATATTCTTATGAAATACTTTGCTCTTTACACAGTTGAATGTGCTGACAACAAAATCACACCAAAATGATCAATGGAAATCAATTGTATCAACCCGTGGAGGTCTGGATTAGGAATCACACTCCAAATGAAAGTGTAAAAACAAACTCCAGGCTGATCCAGCTTTGATGTAATGTCCTTAAAACAAGTCCAAATGAATCTGTGTTGCTTCCTGAGTGGACACTATGATTTCACACAAGTGGGATTGACTTGGAGTTACATTGTGTTGTTCAAGTGTTCCCTTTATTTTTTTGAGCAGTATATATACATATGTGTGTGTGTGTGTGTGTGTGTGTGTGTTTGTCTTACCGATGCTGGTGTGCGCTGAGGACCTGTGTGTTTTATTCTGGAGGTGTGGAAGCAGAAGCAGCAATCAGACCAAAATCAGCCAGAGAAGAAGGAGACCTAGCAGAGAACGTCGCTCCTCCTCGATGGGGTCGGAGCTCCTCCGTCCCAGATGTTCTCCTGTCGTCTCACCTTCAGCGTTCCTCCGTGATCTGGAATGGAAGCGGGGTCAGCGAATGACGCTTCCGGAAGGTTGGACGCAAACGCGACGGACGGATACGGACCCGAGTTGCGGCCGCAGGGAGGAGCTCGGCCCAGGCACTCTTTATGAGCGGCCATCTTGCAGCGGGTGCAGCGGTAGCCCTGGAAGAAGGTCCCCCTGGGAAGGAGGAGACTTTAGCTCGCCGGCCGAGTGTCGGAGGCGGGTCGGACGGAGGAGAAGAACCTTAAGAGCATGGAGCAGGCCTTGCAGCAGGTAGTGTCCTCAAAGGAGTGCATCTGGAAGTCGTGGCTCCCGGCCGTGGCGTTCTCCGGACACAGGTTGGACCTGCGGAGACGGGACGCAGCCGTCACTGAAGCCGCGGACGGTTGCGGATGCGGTGAAGGTCGGCCTGACGGTAACGCCGAGGTCTAACGACGCGGATGGACGGTCGCGGTTCGGACGCTTGCGCGCTTTGCAATCGAGGCGGAGGAAGATCCGGAAGGTCGAAGGTCGGCCGCAGCGGGACGGAATGCACGAGCGTGAACGGGAGGGAACGCTGGAGATGAAGAAGGTGGAGGAGATTAAGGACCAACACGAGGAGACGTGGAGAACGGGTGGAGAAAAGAAGCATTGGTGGAGCCGGTGGAGATGAAGATGTGGAGAGAGGAGGATGGAGAGGATCAGGAAGGGACAGCACACTGAGATGGTTTGGACGTGGACAGAGGAGGAGGAGTGCTGAAGATCTGGACAGAAGGGTGCTGAGGTTGGTCTAGATCGGAGGTGTCCAACGTACGGCCCGATCCGGCCCGTGGAATAAATCCACAATTTAAAAAAACGACATAAAAATCATGAACTACTTTTTGAAAATAAAAATGCAGTTCCTGTATTGTCTGCTAGGGTGCAGTGTTTTAGTCAGTGTTACCAAGACAACATCATGTAACTCACAACTTACAGCAGATGGCAGCAATGCAGCCTCCTCGTCTGTAAATAGCATTTTTACTTCTGGTTAGAGATGGACCTGCTTTTCGCCAGCAAAATGTCGTTGTCAAAAAACAGAAAAGTGGACATGGCGTGTCGGGTTTTATAAGTAAAACAAACTACTTGTTGCTCCATTTTATTTGCCGGTCGAGGTTAATAAGAAACCCGTCGGCTCGGTGTGGGAGCAGCAAGTTTGGGAGCCACGATGAGACTCGTCACGGCCGAAAACACAACAAAATACACGGAGAACCGAAATTGCGCTCACTTTTCTTCATGAATCTCAAGTTGTAGGTCGTGTATTTTCTAAAGGAACAGTTCATTCCATAGAAAGATTTTTATCATTTACCTGTTCTCCTTTACAGGAAAGCAAAGGAACATTTTGGACTTGGTGTTACTTCCAGGTAATGACACCGTGATTTTACTGGTGACATCAAATGAGGCCTTCCGTGACCCCCGGACCAAAATGAGGTTGACACCCCTGGTCTAGATGAAGGGCGGAGAAGAAGTGGATCGATGGAGGGGAGGAGGAGGAGGGGAAGGTAGAGAAGAAGTGAAAGAGGAAGAGGGATGCTTTTCAGTCAAGCAGAATCCCAAGCTCAGTGAAGCTGCGGAGCTTCTGGTTTCCGCTCGCCGAGGCTGATTTCCCGGCGAGCCGCGGCCGGACGGCGTCCCTGCGTGGACCTGCGGCGCTCACATGGCCATCTCAAACTGCTCCAGCCACTTCTTCTTCACTTCTCTGGTTTTGAAGTACAAATCGTAACCATAGCTGCCATGACAGTCCAGCAGGAGGAACAAATAGGACCACTGTTCACACACACACACACACACACACACATAGAGACAGTAAATCATCTGCTTGTCAGGAAAAAAAAGGATGTATATAGGGAACAGAGAGTGAAAGAGGGACCTTCTTTTTCTCCTTCTCTCCTGTGGTTTCATCTCGTAGCTGGAAATGATGAAGGTGGATGATCTCCTTCAGCTCAAAGGTCTCCCCGCTCTTCTTCTTACACACCAGCATGGCCTTGTCGAAGAGGAAGCCGTACCTGGTGGAGATGCGGAGGCGTGAGCCGGAGACGCTCCTCGTCCTCGGCGACGGGAGGAAAGGACCCGCGGCGAAACACTCGCCTGTCGTGCTTGGACTTCTTCTCCGTCTGGCAGATCTTCAGCTCCCCGTCGATCTTGGGTCGGCCGAACATGGCCAGAGACTGGCCCTGCGGGCCGAGCGCAGAAAACGGTGAGAACGCGGCGTCCGTCAATTTCATTTCTTCCACAACATCCGGGCCATCCTTGTACGGTTACACCTCTTAGCATGTCTTAGCATGTAGCTGCCAGTGCTTCTGGAAGGAGTAGATGATCCGTACGTGTTCCTTCAAACCCTCACGCCGCCTCTGCTCTCCATCTCCGTCCTCCTTCTTCTCCGACCCGCACACCTTCATCCAATACGGTGCATTTATTGACGTGCTCATGTACGAACGTTGGCGTCTGTGAGCTCACTGTCTTTTTTAAAGGTCGACGCGTCCCCGCATCCGTGGGTTCGTTGTCGCCATGGCGACAGACCGAGTCGGCCCGACGAGCCCGGCAAGAATCCGCGCCCGTCCACTTTCACGTATCGAAACCGCGAAACAAAGACTTCTCGTTCACGAATCTCACAGAGACGCGCGGCCGAAAGCCGAAGCGAGGACCTCACCGTGTTCTCTATGGACATCTGGAACGTGATGATCTGCCTGATGATCTCATTGTCTCGCTTCACCTCGTTCACGTACTGCGCCAGGTCCTGGAGACACACCGGGGGTTTACGCGCCGTCCAGCGTCGCCGGCTCGGCGAGACGAGCAGGACCTACCCTCATGGCGTCCAGGGCCGCACGCAGGTTCTCCTTGTCGTAAGGATCCGCCGTGTGCTTCAACAGCTCCTGCAGACGCGCAGATACGCAATATTTTACGGGACGAAATCAACCGTTTAAAAGACAGCGGGACGCGCCGCCGCCGCCGCCGCCGCCGCCGCCGCCGCCGCCGCCGCCGCTGCCGCTAGCTCGCCGAGGGGGAACCGCGGAAAAACCCCAGCGAGGTGTGCGCGAGGTGGACCGAGGAGTTGGACAAGTTGTTGTGGGTGAGATACGATGACGGAGAGCATCGTCCACGAGAAGGCGGGAGACGTTTACGAGGATTTGGTGCGGCGGACGGCGGGAACGTGGACGCACGAGGCGTCCAAAGCCGGTCGGCGACAATTCGACGGTTTCACAACCATCCATAAATGGCGTTTAGACAGAAAGCGGAGCAAAGTTACATTTAGCATAGCGTTGTAGCATTCATAATTGTACTTAATCAACCAGAATGTAGAGGAATAAACTGGTTTTTTTGAAGGTTTTATGAATTTGATCATCAACTTACTGGCTCCACCCTGAATAAGGAAGAGAGGATCTTCCTCCCATTTTCAGGGTTATAACACTTCATAAAACCACTTTAACCACTTCTCTTTTATTAAGTACGATTATTTTCAGTCAACGTATGAATCTCATTTTTCTTGTATATAAACAGGTTAGAAAAGCAACCTTCCTGTTTATTCCAACGGGGAAATATAATTTGATTTGGTGTTCCAGGCTCACTCACAGAACCCATCCCACTTCTAAAGTCCGGGTTCCACCCAAGTGAGGCTATTTATTTGCTATTTCTGCAAACATCCTGTGCTTTCCACACGATTTTGAGATTTTCCCGGTGGTCGCGTGTTCGGGCCGTACCTGCAGCAGCAGGGGGTATTTCAGCACCCTCTGCATGGGGACCATCAGCAGATCACGGAGGGAAAAGCGCCCGCTGTTGGCTCTCTTGG